>NW_016812512.1:28720-69966 GCF_001698545.2 Rhinopithecus bieti
AAAAAAAAAAAAAAAAAAAAAAAAAGAAATGTGCTTGAGGACTAGATTTTGGTTGTCTTTTCAAAATTTACAAGGCAATAAAATACTGTGTTTATTTCAAAAGCATTTTATTTCTACATTCTAATATTTCATATTCTATTTCAAGATAGTTAAAAGGTATGCTTTAAAGGCTGGATAATTCTAATGAAAAATTAATGGTTGATTTTGCTGAAATAATTTTCACACATGAAGAACAATGATATTAATATGCATTTAATCTGCTTAATCCTGTCTGCATCTGCTTTGTTTATTTTTTTGACATATAGATCCACCTCTATGAAATAGCATAGGATAGGACTCAAGAGAAAGTAAAATGAGTCTTAAAAATATCAAGTTGAAGACAAATGAAAATGCTGTTCTAGAAAACTCAGCGTGAGCAAACTCCATGTTATGTCATCTTGCTATCAAATGTTATTATTAGCTGTTATATTACGTAGGTGTTAGGAATAATCTAAATTTGAGAAGGTTCACTAAAAATAAAAAATAAATAGAATCATTATGTTCCAATAGAATCCTCCATTATAAGTTGGTTGTGTTGCCTTCGCTTTCTAATTTTTCAAGAATTATTAATTATAGCAATGTGTTTAGAACTATAAAGGTATTGCTGTCCATTGGGTTTCCGTACTGAAAAAATAAAGTAATGCTTATCTTTCTCTAGGTATATGAGTCATACTGTCTATTTGATCTCATATAAATCATGTAAAGATCCAGTTCCCCTAAAATGAATCAACAATATTTGGTAAATACCCGAAGGGAACAATTCGCTCACTGTACCTATACTTCAGGATAGGTAGAATAGAATCTAGAGAATATTAAAGACTTCATAAATGTCAAATGCTCTACCAAGGAGTTACATATGCAACTGTCTATATATAAAATACAGTAAGATGTATGCAGTGGTTAGTTTTGTAATATTTACAAGGACTTGTGGAGTGATTTATTTGTTCATTTTGGTGGTTAACTTTTGGAAGTTAGGAAATATCTTTTTTTAATCTATATGCATACTTCTCAGACATTGCCTTGAACATCTAAATAAGAATGAGAATAGCATTATTAAGCTTAAGAAAATATAAATTTCCTCTGTTTTTCACATGCTACTGAGAATGTAGTTTTATTTGATTGTTATTTTATAAAGTTAATATATCTTTGTCCAGATGCAGAGCTTATTACTCAGTCATTCAAGGTAAAGATAATTGCAAGGCAATATAACTATTTTAATTTTACTGATGTCTGAAATTCTCGTTCCACCATTAAAACAAATGTACTACTTTTGTAACGAGAAAGAATTGCTTTTTATCTATAAAATGAATTACTGCTTTTTTTATTATATCTCATTCAACAACTTATGATTGAAAAATACGGGATAGCTAGTGTACTTAACTTGCCGTACCCAAAAGGAAAATTTCAATTCCAAGGTGTTATTGGTATAAACTATCTGAAAGTTTCTGCTTGTTTTTAAAAAAGAAGAATGCCCAAAGACTATCTCTCATAATGGTTAATACAAAGCATAGGAGGTCAGATTTTTTACTGCAGATATATCTGTTAAGCATTTCAGGGGCAATAAATATATTCATATTCAAAAACTTCTTCCCAACACATCAGTATTTCACCTTAATGACGAGAAAAGTTATAGCCAAGATTCTCCTTGTTAAATTAACAAAGCTAATCAAAAGGATTTAAGCTCTTGAACATTTTGCCACAGGGAATATGCTACTCTTTCCCCTTTTGCGTTTTTGCATTGTGATTTAAAATTTTGATATATGCAATTCCAAGTTCAAAATAAGATGGGACACTTATTTTAAATCAGATAAAATACTTAAAAGTATCTACTCCTCTTATACTTTTATTAATTACTAATACATGTTAAATTTAAAAAATGCAAGTTACAAATTTGAGAGAAATGTTTTTTAGGAAAAAAATATTTTATTTGCAAAGCAGGACAAAATGTTAATATCTTTAATGATACTTGAGGTCTTAGAAATCAGTAACAAGGAGACTAACGTTACAAGGGAAGTGAAAATAAAATCAGAGGAAAATGAAATAATGCAAATGACTTACAAGGCTATGTGAAGATAATATAGCTTACCATTAATAGATGAAAAAGCAATTTCACTATATATTATATTATCAATGCTTACAAATATTGATATCTAATGTTTGTATAGTTTTAGGAAGTGGGAAATCCTCAAATACTGGGAAAATTTACTCCAAATGCTCCAAAATTCTCATTCACTACATAGGAAATCTTTAGCTAATATGTCATCCCCCAAGAAACTACTTATGTATCAATTGATTTATAAAGTAATAGATGGCAGGGGGGTAGAATTAGAAAGAAAAAAAAGGTACTTAAGTAAAAATACAAGATTTCACAAAATTCTGTGTTCCTTGAATTCTTGAAAAAGAACATTCTTTAAATGAATCAGTTTTATATTTACCCTGTGATAAGTGAACATTATAAATGTATGCACTTCATACTTGTGGAAGCACTGAGATGAAACCCTTTTAATTCCACTATCCTGGCTTCTTTGTTTAAGAATGTCTCTCATGGCCGGGCGCGGTGGCTCAAGCCTGTAATCCCAGCACTTTGGGAGGCCGAGACGGGCGGATCACGAGGTCAGGAGAGCGAGACCATCCTGGCTAACACAGTGAAACCCCGTCTCTACTAAAAAATACAAAAAAAACTAGCCGGGCGTGGTGGCGGGCGCCTGTAGTCCCAGCTACTCGGGAGGCTGAGGCAGGAGAATGGCGTAAACCCGGGAGGTGGATTGTGCAGTGGTCGAAAACCCGGCCCCTGCCCCCCAGCCGGGGCAAAAGAGCGAAACCCCGTCTAAAAAAAAAAAAAAAAAAAGAATGTCTGTCATTCCATCTCCTGAGGTTGATTCCAGTGACAACCATGAAAACAATTACATGCTTACTTAAAATCCACTTCAATGACACTCTTTAGGTTACTTTTCAAAAATGAGCTTTCTCAGTCAAGTTTTTCTGATCTGCAAGGGATGTTCACTGCAATGCATGTGAGGAGTCTCCACACATCGTGAAGACCATATTTTGGTTTTGGTGAAGATGATGGTAGAAACAGTGGCACAGGCTCACTCTTTCAGTCATTACAATCATATTGCCAAGGGAGTGAAGAATGCTTGAATGAGAATACTGCAAGAGGTCATTCAGTGATAATGAGGTTTTGCAATACCAGATGTGTTTATCCAAGTTCAGGAGGAAGTGTTAGCTATTGTACACACTGCCCCTTGTTCATCCGACAGACAGTCCAAGGCAACTTGATTATCTACAAAAAAATTTTAGCAAGGGAGTTTAGAAAAGTTTGTTGGGCACCTATAGCCTTTCCAGTAAACTTAGCTATAGTAGCTAATGCTTGAGATAGAGTTTTAATCATAACCTTATTTCCATTTGTGCCAAACCAATAAAGTTACATTCTACCAAAGATGCCCATTTAGAGGAATTTACACCATTTTGTCTACTCCATGGTAAGTCATGGACTGCAGTTTTTAGTAATGGAATCTTTAAGGACTCAGAAAAGACCAGGCAGCCATCCAAACCCTCTGTGAGTCCATGCCTAACATTAAATTTATATCCTTTTAGATTCCAATTTTGTTTTTCCAAGTCAGATACACATAACATTGCTTATTAAATAGGTTATTATAGGTGATTTGACTTGCATCAATCTTATGGAGTTCATTCAAATTGCATGTTCTAACATTTTCTTTTTTTATTATACTTTAAGTTCTGGGGTACATATATAGAACATGCACATTTGTTACATACATAGACACGTCCATGGTGGTGTGCTGCACCCATCAACCCATCATCTATGTTAGGTATTTCTCCTAATGCTATCCCTCCTCTATCTCCCAACCCCCCAACAGGCCCTGGTGTGTGATGTGCCCCTCCCTGTGTCTATGTGTTCTCATTGTTCAACTCCCACTTCTGAGTGAGAACATGCAGTGTCTGGTTTTCTGTTCTTGTGTTAGTTTGCTGAGGATGATGGTTTCCAGCGTCATCCATGTCCCTGCAAAGGACATGAACTCATCATTTTTATGGCCACATAGTATTCCATGGTGTATATGTGCCACATTTTCTTTATCAAGTCTGTCAGTTGGGTTGGTTCCCAGTCTTTGCTATTGTGAACAGTGCCACAATAAACATACACATGCATGTGTCTTTATAGTAGAATGATTTATCATCCTTTGGGTATATACCCAGTAATGGGATTGCTGGGTCAAATGGTATTTCTGGTTATAGATCCTTGAGGAATTGCCACACTGTCTTCCATAATGGTTGAACTAATTTACACTCCCACCTACAGTGTAAAAGTGTTCGTATTTCTCCAGATCCTCTCCAGCATCTGTTACTTCCTAACTTTTTAATGATCGCCATTCTAACTGGTTTAGAATTGTGGTTTTGATTTGCATTTCTCTAATGACAAGTGATGATGAAATTTTTTTCATATGTTTGTTGGCTGCATAAATGTCTTCTTTTGTGAAGTGTCTGTTCATACTTTTCATCCACTTTTTGATGGTTTTTTTTTTTTCTTGTGAATTTATTTAAGTTCCTTGTGGATTCTGTATATTAGCCCTTTGTCAGATGGATAGATTGCAAAAATTTTCTCCCATTCTGTAGGTTGCCTGTTCACTCTGATGATAGTTTGTTTTGCTGTTCAGAATCTCTTTAGTTTAATTAGATCCCATTTGTCAATTTTGGCTTTTGTTGCCATTGCTTTTCATGTTTTATTCATGAAGTCTTTGCCCATGCCTATGTCCTGAATGGTATTGCCTAGGAAATTTGGGGTTTGTGTTTTTTTTTTTTTTTTTTTAACAAAGGAAAAGTTTTAGACAAATCTTTGACAACCATTTGCTGGCTCAAATGTTTTTGTTGTTTTCTAAGCTGTTTCTCAACATATTGTTTTATTCCATTAGTTATTTTATAGATGTATTAGACTCTTTTGTTACTGAGAAAACTAGCTAAACATTTTGAATGTCTTACTGACATTTAAAATTAATTTTTACTTGGAGAGATTATCTCATAAAATATTGTATATCACATATATTTATAAGTATCTATATGTGTGTGTTATATATATGTATATACACACACACCTAATGTGTGGAAAAGATAACATTACTCAGAATATAATGTTGACCTTGATATTTTAGCCTGATAGTGTGTATTTGACCACTCATAAACTTTGTAAAGTTTTGTTTGTTTTGTAAGAAGAAGTTAATGTTTTGCTGGAGTTAGGCTTTTAGATAATTTTTTTCTCTAACAAAGGTATTAAACTGTTTTACTTTTAATTCTTTTAAATCAAATTGGTCTTTTATTTTCATTTTTTAAATATTTTAGCTTTTATGTTCAGGGGTACATATGCAAGTTTGTTTTATAGGTAAACAAATGACTCAGGTGTTTGGTGTACAGATTATTTTGTCACCTGGGTATCAAGCCCAGTTCCCATTAGTTATTTTTCCTGATCCTCTCTCCCTTCTCACCCTCCTCCTCTCTGATGGGTCCCAGTGTGTGTTGTTCTCCCTTATGTGTTAATGTGTTCTCATCATTTAGCTCCCACTTACAAGTGAAAACATGCTGTATTTGGTTTTCTGTTCCTGCATTAGTTTGTAAGGATAATGTCCTCCAGTTCCATCCACATTCCTGCAAAGGACATGATCTCATTCTTTTTTTATGGCTGCATAGTATTCCATAGTGTACATGCATCACATTTTCTTTATCCAGTCTATTGTTGATGGGCATTTAGGTTGATTCCATGCCTTTGCTACTATGAACAGTGCTACAATGAACATCGTTGTACATGTGTCTGTATAATAGAACTACTTATATTCTTCTTGGTATATACCCAGTGGTGAGATTACTGGATCAAATGGTAGTTCTTGTTTTAGGTCTTTGAGGTATTGCCACACTGCTTTCTATAATGGTTGAAACTAATTTATAGTCACACCAACAGTGTGTAAGTGTTCCTTTTTCTCCACAACCTCACCAGCATGTTATATTTTTTTACTTTTTAGTAATTCAGTCAAAATGGCTATTCTGACTGGTGTGAGATGACATCTTATTGAGGTTTTGATTTTCTTTTCTCTAATTATTAGTGATATTGTGCTTTTTATCATACGCTTGTTGACTGTGTGTATGTTAAAGTGTCTGTTCATGTCTTTTGCTCGGTTTTTAATGGTGTTGTTTGTTTTTTGCTTGTACATTTGTTTACGTTACTTATAGATTCTAGGTATTAGACCTTTGTCAGATGTGTAGTTAAACCATTTTAACTTGTAGATGGCAGAGTTGATTTTAGCCCATAAAAAAATCAGTAAAATGTTGAATATCATGTTTTCATTTTCAGATTTGCTATAGTTGAAACCACTTGTTCCACTGTCAAATGTGATCCTTTGTGAATTTTATATTCATTGATTCAAAGGTTCTATGTTTACATTGCCATGCCATGTCTAACAATAAGGTCCACTTGTAAGTAGGTTTATTTGTTATTGGTAACAATAATCTCACACAATTTTGATGTATTTAGGTTAAAAATTTCAATATAGTAACTTTGTTTTCCTGTTGTAGACTTTTAAATTAACATTAATATGGGTTTGTGCATGCCTCTATTAAAATATAACCAGAAGCAATTATTAGATTTCCAATAAATAACTGGTTTACTGAACAATTACAACTCACAGGAAGCATTTACAAAGGAATTTTATAATGTCTCCCACATTCTTTATTATTTGTTCAGTTGGAGAAGTTCTTTTCCTGCCCTTTGAAAACTCAATGTAATGATTTTATGATCACTCTTAAGTCATAGAATGCCCTATAAATCATTTTTAGTTGCCAAATATTCTCAGTTGGGATAATAATAAATCTAGCCTGGTAAGAAGCCAGTATCCAGACTTCATTGTAGGTTGATAGGCCAGCTATATGTGTGTATTAATTTCCTTTTGCTACATAACAAATTACCATAAATTTAGCAGCTTTAAACAATACTCATTTATCATCTCACAGTTTTGTAGGTCAGATGTCTGGGCTGGTTCAACTGGGTTCTATTCTTAGAGTTTCACATGGCTAAAATCAAAGTGTTGGCCAAGCTGTGATCTAATTTTAGGGCTGTGGAGAAGAGTTCACCTCCAAGTCCATTCAAATTGGTAGATTTCATTTCCTTGCAGCTGCAGAACTGAAACCCCTGTTTTCTTGCTGGTTGTTACTTGAGGATCACTCTCAGCCATCAGAGGCTGCTCCATCCATCTGGCCCTCTCCATCTCAGCAATGAAGAATTCCTTCTGTTGACCCTCTCTCTCATTTTGAATCTTTCTCTTCCCTGCCAGCTGAAGAAAACGCTTTGTGTTTAAAGAATTCATATGATTGGGCTAGGCCCACCCAGGTAACCTGCCCATGGTAAGGTTAACTGGTTAGAATCTTTAATTGCATCTGCAAAATCCCTGTACTGTATAATATAACATAATCACAGGAATAACACCATGGGCTGAAGGTCATGGGGGCCACTTTAGAACTCTGCTACCATAGTGCTGGATGTCAGCACTATGGGTAAGGAGAGCATGACAGGTATCTCTGCTTTCCACTGCCATCCCTAAGCTTTCTATTTATGGTTCTGATTTCTCTGCTATGAGGCAGCATGGGATACTGGGGAGAAGAGGATGGCAAACAAATAAGAAAGGAAGGGAAAATGTTCTTAATCGTTACTGTTATAAACTGTTTTTCACTGTGTTTGACAGTTGTTTCAAGCTAAGCTTTTTTAGTGAGCACCTTCAAAGAGTTTTGGATATCCCTTAATGTTGGGGAATATTTGCCTGTAATTCCTTAATAAGGTAGTACATTTTCCTCCCTGGGAATCCAGAGATAATTTCAGATTTCCTCTGCTGAGGGTACTTTACTCTCAGCCTCCTCTCTCACTAATAGAATACCAGTGGGACTTTATCCTGGCTGTCTTTTACACATGAGATTATTTGCGGCCTACATTGGAAAGTCTACATAGGAAGACACTCCTGTATTCTTTGTCCTGACAAACTTTGAGAGGACAGTCCAATTTCTGGGCAGCCACTTATGTAGCTTGTTTGTCAACTGTCAACTAGCTTGTCTCTTACCTTTACAAGGTCTAGTCAGACAACAGTGTACTCTACCGTGGTTTTTAACTTCTCAGAATGTATATAAAGCTCTTCAGGTGGGCTTTTTGAAGATCTCCTCTTTCAGTTGAGGTGATGAACAGATATTTCTCATTATATCCCCTTGCAGATGGTGGGGCTTAGAACAGAACTCTTCAGAGAAATCTGCTTCAAAAATCTTCTATTAATCTCTATTCTCAATATTTTTATACCTTCAATGTGCATTTCTGCTTCTCCACATCTATTAAAAAATATTGGTACCTTGTTATGAGATGTACTGCCTTGGATTCTGAGCTGATTCTCCCACTTTTTAATTGCCTTGGAGTATTCACTGTGTTCCACACATTATTCTACATACTTTATATGTTTTATCTAATCAAATGTTCACAACAACCCATTGAGAAATGTGCATTTAATGGCCCTACTTTGTAGATCAGGAGAATAAAATATAGAAAGGTTAAGTGATATCAATGCTGTCTCTCCAAAGGTCATGAGGGATACTTCTATGGTTGACTGAATTGGGTTTGTTACTCACTGGGATGAGAGAGAACATACACTATGGGGAACCATAGATTGTCTCAGCAAAAGGACATTAAAAGAATATGTTGGCTGGGCGTGGTGGCTCACACCTATAATCCCAGCACTTTGGAAGGCAGAGGCAGGCAGATCACGAGGTCAGGAGTTTGATTGCCAACATGGTGAAACCCCATCTCAACTAAAAAGACAAAAATTAGCTGGGCATGGTGGCATGCACGTGTAGTCCCAGCTACTCAGGAGGCTGAGGCAGGAGAATCACTTGAACCCAGGAGGCGGAGGTTGCAGTGAGCCTAGATTACACCATTGCACTCCAGCCTGGGTGACAGAGTGAGACTCCATCTAAAAAAAAAAAAAAAAAAAAAAAAGAACATGTTATAGAATTTGGGTTTTAGTTGGGTAACTTGGGTAGTAGTCTAAGAAAGCAGAAATTTGTTCTCGATTGAATGCTGTCAAAAAGCAATATATCTCAATAAATCTTAAGTTTTAGAAGGGCAGACTAGAGTGAAGATAAGTATGTAGTTAATAAAGAAGTAGATTGGGCATGGCAGCTCATACCTGTAATTCCAGCATTTTAGGAGGCCTAGGTGAGAGGATTGTTTGAGACCAGGAGATGGAGAACAGACTAGGCACATAGTGAGACCCTGTCTCTACTAAAAATAGTAAAAATTTAGCTGGGCATGTTGCCTCACACCTGCAGTCCTAGCTACTTGGTGGACTAAGGCAGGAGGATCCCTTGAGCCAGGAGTTTGAGGCTGCACTGAGCTATGATTCAGCCACTTCACTCCAGCTTGGGTGACAGAACATAAACCTATCTCAAAAAGAGAGGGAGACAGAGACAGAGACAGAGAGAGAGAGAGAGCAAGAGAGAGAGATAGCACCTCCTTATATTAGCCAAAAGATGGATATTTGGTATTTTTGTAGGTGTCAAGCTGACCTTACTTTTGTCTATGCTTAGACAAAATTATGAAATGACTTGCTTGTCTCATTTTATGCTTATGGACAACATATCGGAGGGTTACATTCTGTGCAAATCTGCCATAGGAGAATTATGTGGCCAACTGAACATGCCAGGCCAGCTTCCAAATGACAGATTTGGCTTCCCTCCCCTCCCTCTTTTCCTTCTCATGACTTGCTTAATATTACAGAGCTATTAAGAGTTGCAACCAGGAATCAAACCCTAACACTCTGTCTCCAGGATCCATATTACAATGACTATACTTTACTAACAGTTTAGCTGATAACTCAATCATCTTTCTAATCCATTATCCTTAGGTAGTTATTTTATTCCATATATTTTAGCCATAATTGTATAAATTTTGGCTAGATTTTTGGCTAAATAATATTTAATAATGGCTTTCAATGTTCACATGTATTTAGGAAGGAATCATATTTTTCTTTGACTAGGATTCATTACATTGATATAGCTAAGAATCCTTGAACTCAAGTGTAAGATTTGGTTTCCTAGGTCAATTCTACCATTCCCCACTTGCTGTTTGAGTCACCTATGTTCTTTCTTGTGATTGAAAAGAGTTACAATATATAGTTATACTGTGTTTTATACTTGCCTATGTAATTACCTCTGCTCATGCTCTTTATTTTTCATGTGGAACTGAATTACCACATACTGTCCTTCCTTTTCAGTCTGAAGATCTTATTTCTTGTACAGCAACTCTGCAGGTGACAAGTTCTCTCAGTCTTTCTTTATCTGGAAACTTCTTTATTTCTTTTTCATGTTTGAAGATTAGTTTTGTTAGATTTAGAATTCTTGGCTGATAGTCTTTTTCTTTCAGCACTTTGAGCATGTTATTCCTCCTCCTTCTGGCCACTACAGTTTCTAACGAGAAATTGCTGTTAATACCATTGACTATCATTTGTGGATGATTTGTCACTTTTCTTTATTATTATTATTATTATTATTAATTATTATACTTTAAGTTCTAGGGTACATGTGCATAACATGCAGGTTTGTTACATATGATTTGTCACTTTTCTAGTGCTGCTTTCAAGATTTTGTTTTTGTTTCTTGACAATTTGTGATGGGTCCTGTTGTAGATATCTTTTAGTTTATCCTACTTGTAGTTTTTCTGAGGTTCTTAAATGTATACGCTGATGTTTCCCATTAAATGCTAGTTTTCTATCATTATTTCTGGTTCCTCACTGGATAAAGAGTAAATACTTTATAACTTTATAGTATTTGTTCACAATCCACTGATTTCCAAATTTCTTCAGAAACTCTGGGTTGATTTTCTGTTTTAGAGTCACCATAAACACTGTCTTCAAGATGGAGTTCTTAGAAGATTATGATAGGTAGAAAAGAGTCTATGCTGTTATAAACAATGATGACATTGAAAATCAGTCAATCTAGTCATAGCTTTTTTGTTACATAGTACTTTATTTGTCCACAGATAAGTGGCCTTTTTTCTGATGCTCTTACCTATCAATGATTATTAAAATTCTCAAACTTTTATGTGGCAAAGTTGTTAATAATTTAGGTTCAATCACCTCATATATGGCAAATTTTCACTAGATATCTAGAACAAATTTATTTCTGTATGTAAACTATGCTTCATTTTTATAGATGGTATAAGCCATGGTATTTTCCACTTTTTTTGGGTCCCAGGATGAGCAATGTCAACTTTGCGTATAACTGTGGTAGTAGCTTCCTTTACCTGAGTAAACTCATGTGATTATTTTCTCCCTTTTTCTGCCTACCTTACATTTCTGTTACTTTCATTAGTTTTAATTAATACTTAAGTGATATTGTTTATTACAGTAGTTAGATTATAACTTTTATTCTGCATACTTTGCATGTACTTTTAAAATTACGACTGTATCAAGTATTTGGTTGGATGAATTCTTCCAGTAATAAATAAAGGCTGAGCTTACATATTTTAAATTGGAAGTTGTGGGTTTAATTATTGGCTCATATTTTTCTCTCAAGAAAAAAAGCAAATGTTATTGAAAAGTGGACTTTTCTGAAAATGATGATTAATGACCAACGATACTTCAACTGACCCAGAATTATAGAGGTATTAGTTTAGTGGTGATGCCACTGATCACTTAGGTAATATTGAAATGTATTGTTGACCCTAACTGCAAGTAACATGTTTTGGAGTGCTGCTAGGCAGAATTTTTTTAAGGCATTATCACAAGCCCTTGATGCATCTCTCACTTACCTAAACATGAAACATTTTCAGACCAATAATTAGTTCAGTTTTAATTCTTAACATTCACAGATTTTTATTTTACACTCTTGTAATTACAATGCCTTAAATGTAATTGGTTTTTCAGCAAGGACTTTAGATGACAGCTATATAAAGTTATAGGTTGTGTATCTTCACTTAGCAAATACTTTGTATGCTCCAAAATTCTAATTATCTGTAGATGAAAGAAAATTACAATAAATGATAGCTTATAGGAAATTGCCAATTCAGGCCAGAAAGCCTAACTGGTTTAGCAAACAATATTGGTCAGATATCAAGTTCAAAACAACCAAATGTTATATGAAAAAAAATGTGTATTTTTAGGATAAGTTTATATAAAATGTCAGGCCAACTTTCTGTGTAAACCTTAAACTTCAATATTTTTAGATAGAACCCAAGTCTATGCCTGTACAAATATAATTTTATAAACTTGTTGTCACATATTTCCTGATGAATTTTAATATTTGTATTGCAAAACGTTGCTTAATTGTTAGAAGCTACAACAGTTTGCATCTGATGAATTCCGTGTTACAGCTACTGGTAGTTCCAACTAGGCTTTTATAGTATATATATTTCTCTCTTTTGGTTGATTATATTATTTGGCAAAACTAATCCCCTAAAAAATTCCTTACAAAATAATTCATAAAACAAGAAAATCAGAATGTAGGCAATAATGTGCCCCATCAACATATACATGACAGCTACTTCCAATATGAAGCATAACCACTGGAATATAATCATAATGGTGAATATTTACTGTGCACTTCATCTGTCTGTTGCTGTGCAATAGTGTTTTTCTTGGGTATTTCTGATATCAAATTCTGGTGGATTGCTAAATTTTGATTTTACTCAATTTTAGGATGGCTGTAATAAAATAAAATGTGTTTCCTAAGAAATTTGATAAAATTTACAGAGTTAGGCACAAATGATAAAAAATACCACATTTAAGATACATTTCCTTAAACCAAGATCCTAATAAAGACAACTTTAGTATAACAAACTATTACTGAAGATTTTCATTTTCATTGCCACTCTTTACATACCCAAAAGGGTTCTAGACTGGTACAGCTTGTATGGAAGAGATTAGAGACTGAACAACTCCCACTTTTGACTTCATCAGTTCTGTACTGGCACGTAAAACTTCCCAGCCTCTCTTGCAGTTAGGTTGGAGCCATGTAACTGGCTCTGGTTAACAGCATAGAGGGAACATATTATTGCCTGGCCATGAAATATATGATTTTTCTATGATCTCACTCACTGTCTGGAAGTGAAGTACTCCAAAATAGCAGAATCATATGATGATGACAACCTAGACCTTGGAATTCTTTTCTTGGATTGAATTGCTCAGAAAAATAGCTTAGCTGGAAACATCTGTATTGGACTTTGTGTAAGTGACAAATAAACATTTGTTGAATTAAGCAACCAAGATTTTAGTTTGTTATAGCAACTACCAAGTGCTACACTGAGTCATACAACTGGCACAAATGCAAGGTTTTCTGAGGAGTTCTCAAAAAAAAGTAATGATTTCTGGATTAGAACATAAAATAAATATGCTTTTTGTGATTATTCTTTTGTCCTTAACATTTAGAAACCTTCCACTCAAAAATAATTATGCAGTATATTTAGAAATGAAAATATATGTGTATAAAGAAGGTATACACTATTGCGTCTAAGTTTTAATATGGTTTTTGAATAGTATTATAAGGACATATGTACATGAATTCAGCTCTTAGTTTTTTAATTAATGCACTTTCACAATCCTCTGACAACATTGTTTTTAAAAACAGCTGATAGTTTAGTTACAAATTTCCAGGAACTTAACAAATGTCATAGGGTAAGCTGTGTGCTGTCTGTTAACACAGAGGGAGGTAAGTAGAATTTAGCACATTTCAAAGATAAAGCAAAAAGTTAGACAAACCGGTAATCAAAATTAACTTTTGTAAACTATATTAGATAAATGCCCACCAAGAGTTAATAGAACAAGGCTTAGAAATATCTGTAGATAAACGTATCAGTGAATTTACTGAGAAAGTTTACAATGACCATCTTTTCCAAAAGCATAGCATTCCTTGTAAGTTTTTATATATAGTTTAAGTATCACACAGATTCTATTTTCTTAGGCTATCATAGGAACTGAATCAAGGTTATTAGATTGGAATATTGGTATAGAAACCATTCCAAAGCTTCAAAGAAATGAATGAAATTCATTATGTCTTGCAAGACAAAACTTTCATCTATTATTTTAAAATGTCTGCATAAATGAAATCCTCAAAATTACTTATAGTTACCTTATATGAGAAGTTAAATTTGAGTTGAAGTTTTCAATTTCTCTTGCAAAGGAACACTGAATTCTGTTGCTAAATACTTTCCTGATATGCTTTTGGAAAATATATTCAAGATCCTATGTCTGTATTTTTTTAGGCCTTGGATTTACTCAGACTATGTTGATAAAAGAGAAATAGATTTCTTGCAGGAAGAATTGTACTTTCTGTGATAAAATTTAATAGGCTAATATTTAATTATATTGATTAGCAAATTTAAAATTATGCAATATGAAGGATTATAACATCAAATAAAAGCAGAGATGAACTTTTCAGTTCAAAGATTCAGCAGTGTGTTCTATCACTTACTGTAGATTGTGACTATAAAGGAAATATAGTTTAGATGAGCTCTCAGTTCACATTGCTTCAGTGCATTACCATGGGCTGGGTGGCTTAAACAACAAACGTTTATTTTCCCATAGTTTTGGAGGGTAAGAAGTCCAAGATCAAGTCCTTGTCTGATCTGGTGTCTAGTGAGGGTACATCCCTGGTTTGCAAAAATAGCTCTCTTCTCCTTGTATTCTCACATGGCTGAGAATAGAGAGCAAGTTCTTATAAGGGTACTAATTTGTGAGAGCTCGACCCTCAGCACCTAATTACTTGCCAAAAGAAACCTACTAATACCGTCACATTGGAGGTTAGGATTTCAACCTATGAATTTTTGAGGGACACAATCATTCAGCCCATGACACATACTAACTTTTTGGACAGTAAAACTGGCCTAAAATAATTATCTTCAAAAAATATCCTGACAGATGTGAAACCACATAGTAACATGCTTGGAACACATTTGGACATATGTATTCATAGAGTTCTATATTTGGGTACTTTCATAGAAATCTTTACCTTAATTTAATAGCTAAAGTAGTGATTATTTACTATATTAAAGTGTTTTTCTGCATCATTTCATTTCATCTTAATGAAAATTTTAGTTGTTTATTAAACCCATTTAATAGAGAAGGCAACAAAAGCTTATAAAGCATAAGTAACTTGCACAAATACATAGAAATTTGTAAGTGCTGGAGCCAGAATTCAGACCCAATTCTGTCCAAATCCCATGATCTTACTCAGGCTTCTTATTTTGTAGATTAAAAATCAGAACCTTAGAAAGAAGAAATAATTTACTTGAGGACACATGTCTAACCACTATTAGAGCACATCTTGGAACCCAACTATTCTGGCTCATATGCAATACTAAGTGTTGATATTTGTATGTTTAATTTACGTAAAAATATCCATGAGAAATAGATCTTGATGACTAGAGAATTGCATTCATTTTTGATGAAAAAATAAAAGGGAAACATTAGTAAATAATATAATGGTCATAAAAGTGCAAATTAAATTAATAATGAAACATTATTGCACTGCCAGAATACCAGCAATTTTTTTTAAAAAAAGCACATTTATAATATTTGTAAAATTACATTGATTGAATCTGTTTTATGTATGAACAATGAAATAATTTTCTAAAAAACAAAATAAGGAAGGTGAAGTAGAATTATAGAAACACAGGTGTAATACATTATCTAGAGCTTAGTAGCAAATCCTCAGAAAAATTCTGAGTAAAAGGAAAATACACAAAAAGTACTTAAGTGTGACCAAATGATTTACCAGAAACAAATAGAAACATCTACTAAGTGGTAAAATCTAGATTAGGACAAAAATGTGTGACCTCATCCACTGGTACCACTTGGGAGATTTTAGATAATGCAAGACAATAATATAAACTATAAAGGATAAACTTAGAAAAAGGAACCAAATATCTGTGTTTGCTTATTATAATTACATACACAAACAAGAATATTTATATAATTACTAGCTAAATGATTAATATAATTTAATAACTTGTACTAATATTTTAATATTAAAATGTCAAATGTCAAGATAGAAATGCAAAATGTAATAGCTTCTCTAGTTAAATAGTATTACAGTTAGAAAAGTGTATCTAAATACAGTTAGAAATGTATATAGAAATAGTATATACAGTTAGAAATGGAAATGATAATAGTTGAAAATAAGAGTGTTCATGGCACCTTTGTTGAATATCAGTTGGTCATATATACATGGATTTATTTCTGTATTTTGTATTGTGTTCTATTACTCTATATGATTGCCTTTATGCAATACCATACTGTTTTGATTACTGTAACTTTGTAAGGTATTTTGAAAGCAGATGGTATGATGTTTCCAACTTCATCCTTCTTTCTCCAGATTGATTTGGTTATTTGTAATCTTTTATGGTTCCATATGAAATATAAAATTGTTTTGTCTATTTCTGAAAAAAAAAAACCTTTAGGATTTTAATAGAAATTATATTGAATCTATAGGTCTCATTGGGAAATAGGGACATTTTTATAATATTGTCTTCCAATCTGTGAACATGAGATGTCTTTTCATTTGTTTGTGTTCTTTAATTTCTTTATTTGGTGTTTTGTAGTTTTCAGTAAACAAGTCTTTTACCTTCTTAGCTATGTTTATTCTAAGTATTTTTTTTTAGTGCTGTTGTAAATGGAGTTGTTTTACTAATTTAATCTCTACAAAATAGCATTGAAAATTGGATATCCACATTCAAGAATAAAATTGGACCCTTGTCTTGCACTGTACTTAATAATCAACTAAAAATGGACTAAAGACATAAATGCAAGAATTGTAATGTAAAACTCTTAGAAGAATACATACAGGAAAATATTTTCACATTTGTCTTGGCAATGACTTCATGGATGTGACACCAAAAGCACAGGCAACAAAAACAAAAATAAACCAGTGGGACTACATCAAACTAGAAAACATTTGCACAGCAAAGGAACCAATCACCAGTGCAAAGGCAACCTATAGAATGGGAGAAAATATTGGAAACCATGCATCTGATAAAGGGTTAATCTCCAAAATATATAAGACAATATTCCAATTCAATAGCTAAAAATAATAACCCAATTTAAAACACGTGCATTTGTAAAATGTCCAATGCCACTAATCATCAGGAAAATGCAAATCAAAACCACAATGAAATATTACCTCATACCTATTAGCATTGCTTATATTTAAAAAACACCAAAGAAAAGTGTTGACAAGGATGTGGAGAAACTGGACTTTTTGCAGCCTGTTGTTGGGAGCACAAATTGGTGTAGCCACTATGGAAAACAGTATGGATGTCCCTTAAACAATTAACAGTAGACCATTTGATCTAGCGTCTCACTTCTAGATATTTTCTAAAGGAATTTAAATTGGGATCTCAAAGAGATATTAGCAGTACCATGTTAATTGCAGCATTATATATAATAGCTAATATCTGGGAAATTATTTACAGATAAATGAATTAAAATATGTACATAAAATGGAATGCTGTTCAGCCTTAAAAAGGAAATTCTGCAATGTGTAATAGGATAGATGAGCCTTAGAACATTATGCTACATGAAATAAGCCTGTCACAGAATACCCAAACCTGACCACTCATACGAGGTATCTAAAATGGTCAAATTTATAGAATTCAAAAGTGGAATGGTGGTTACAAGGGGTTGAGGCATGGGAAAAGGGAACCTACTAATCCATAGGCATAAAGTTTCAGTTATACAAGATGAATAAGTTCTATAGATCTGCTGTACAACATTCTACCTATAGTCATCAATATTGTATACTTAAAAATTTGTGTTGAGGGTACATCTCATGTTACGTGTTCTTACCATGATAATATACTATTTTAAAAAATAAGTAGAAGAGTCACTCAACCACAGTCAGTCTATATTAAAACAACTATAAAAATTGTATTAAATAATATAAAACAAATAAATATAGACACATAATTTATCCTTTGATTAACAAAATGTCACCTTTTCCAAAATGTTCGTGGAATTTAATACAGCTCTCTTCAGCATTTTGGCACTTCCTATGGACTTCCAGCTAACTGGTTAGATACAAAATAGGTAAGATGATTTTGCATTCATATGAAACAATGAATACCAACAATTTAGAAAAAATAATTACCAATTTAAAATATCAGCAAGAAACATACTATTACTACAAAAAACATAATTTGATTAGAAGAAAGGATCAAATCAATCCATATAATTATAGGATTTTTCATGTGGACAAATGATCACTCTTAAATGTCATTAGAGGGGGTGTAAAGTGTTACATTCTTTCTAGAATAAGCTCTGACAATATTATTTTTTATTTTAAAGCATAACCCCTCTGACTCAGCAATGTAATTTTAGGGTTCTATTCTGTAGGAAAATAATTACCAAAAAAATGAGTATTTCATAACTTCTTTTCCTTGCCTTTTGAAGTGGCCTAGATCTAGAAACAACCTCTTTCTACTAGCATTGAAAGCTTTCCCCCACAGGAATTGTTTTCATTGGAGTGGCAATTCTCAAGTAAAAAATGAACCTGTGTTTAGAATTATGTCACCTTTCTCAACACTGCCAAATGCACAAGAAACTATACATAGCACCAAGTTGTATTAGCTTTGTTTTAAGGAAACACAACCTAATGTTAGAAAAGATAAATGACTTGTCCAGCGGCACGTTCCACATCACACAGAGTTAAAAATAGAATTGTGAACAAGTTAAATCCTTTTGGCTTTTAGTTTAAAATGCTATTTATAAGATGTCAGTGATTATCTGATTTTAGATCATGGCTATCTAAATTTTATTGCTTGCCAGGACTGGTAATGATTACAAGACATTAGTATTTTGACTTGTTGAAAATAAGATTTTAAAAGGGTCATTCAATTAAGAATGAGTTATGTTAGTCTGCCTCCAAAATCATTTGGTATGTCCTTTATAGTACACATACTGATTGAATAATATGAAATATTGAACATAAAAGGACAAGAAAAGTTTTAATTATGTGTTATTTGCATGTACCATTATCTAATGGATAATTTGGCTAAATTTGGCCATTTTATCTGTAGCCATTAGATATTTTAAGATATATACTTAAGGCCGGGCGCAGTGGCTCAAGCCTGTAATCCCAGCACTTTGGGAGGCCGAGACGGGCGGATCACGAGGTCAGGAGATCGAGACCATCCTGGCTAACACGGTGAAACCCCGTCTCTACTAAAAATACAAAAACTAGCCGGGCGAGGTGGCGGGCGCCTGTAGTCCCAGCTACTCGGGAGGCTGAGGCAGGAGAATGGCGTAAACCCGGGAGGCGGAGCTTGCAGTGAGCTGAGATCNTTCAATTAAGAATGAGTTATGTTAGTCTGCCTCCAAAATCATTTGGTATGTCCTTTATAGTACACATACTGATTGAATAATATGAAATATTGAACATAAAAGGACAAGAAAAGTTTTAATTATGTGTTATTTGCATGTACCATTATCTAATGGATAATTTGGCTAAATTTGGCCATTTTATCTGTAGCCATTAGATATTTTAAGATATATACTTAATCTTTTAACAGACATTTATTGAATATTTCATATGAAACAGGCACTCTTCTAAGAACTGAGAATAAAATACTGAACATAACCAAATTCTTGTTTTCATGAAACTTACATTATATTGGGAGAAGATTATACTTAGAAAATATATATAATATTATATGGTATATGTGATACATTAGGCAATGGTAAGTGCTCTGAAGAAAAAGATCAGAAACTAAAGTTGATGGAGAAATGATCTTTTAAATTAGGGGATCAAGGCAGATCTCAGTTTGAATGTTCACTTTATATTTCCTCCATGTAGGAATGATAGAAAAATTAAACTGTATAAAGCCTTAATTATTTATCTCTGAAGGATTAACAAACACTTTTAGAGTACTTAACATTGTATCAGACACACGGTAGGTATTAAGTAAATGTATGTTTTTTTCCACTTACTAAGGACTATCAAATGGGCATGCCTCTAGGTATAAGATCATGGGTCCAATAATATGACATTATACCTGAGACCTGAAGGAAGTGAAAGGTCTATAGATAGAACAATATAGGTAGAGTGAATAAAGAGAGTATAACATTATCTGAAGTGGATCATGCATGGGATGATTGATGATAAGTTAGGTGTAGTTGAAATGAGTGAGTGAAAGGGGCCATTGTAAAAGATGGAATCAGAGTAATAGCAGGGGAAAAGTAAATGTGAGACCATAGAACCTTGGTAAGGACTTTAGATTTAATTCTGAATGAAACAGAAAGACATTGGAGATTTGTAAGCAGAGGAGTGAGATGATGAGATGATCTGACTTAAGTTTTCAAATAATCACTTGGGTTCGATATGCAAAAGAGATTTGGGGGACAAGGACTGAAGTGAGATCATTTGGGAGGGCATTAAAAAGTCCATGTAAAAGATAATGATGGCAGATCCCAAATTGACCCACAGATTCAATGCAGTCCCTATAAAAACCCCAGCTTGGTTATTTTCAGAAAGCCACAGGCTAATCCTAAAATTCGTATGGAAACACAGGAGTTTCAAAGTTGCCAGAATAATCTTGAAAGAAAACAAAGCAGACAGACCTACATTTCCCAATTTTAAAACTTACTACAAAGGTGTATGGTATTGGCAAAAAAAGGGTAGACATATGTAACAATGGAATATAATTGAATGTCCAGCAATAAAACCTTATTTTTATGGCTAGTTGATTTTTTTTTTGACATGTTGCTGAGATAATTCAATGGGGGAAAGAATAATCTTTTCAACAAATGATGCTGGGATAATGGGATAATGGAAGACTGAAGTTGGATCCACACTTTGCACAAAAATTAACTCTAAATGGGTCATAGAGATTATAGACTTAACTGTAAGAACTAAAACTTTACAACTCTTAGAAGAAAATTTAGAAGTAAATCTTCGTGACCTTGGGTGAAGCAAACCCTTTTCAAAAAGCCCAACCAAAAAATGAAATGAAATAAAATAATTTGGCCTCCATTAAGATCAAAAACTTTTGTGCTGCAAATGGCGCTGTCAAGAAAGTGATGTGAATCCACAGAATGTAAGAAAATTGCAGATAATTTCTTTGACAATGACTTTATACCCAGCATGTAAAAGGAACAACAACTGTGTAATTAAAAATTAATGAAGGCCTGCAATAGGCCTTTCTCCAAAGAAGCATGGCTGATAAGCACAGAAAAAGGTACTCACTATCACTAGTTATTAGGAAGATGAAAATCAGAACAGCAGTGAGATAAGATTTCATACCTGCTATGGTGAAAAAATATAAAATATAGACAATAATAAGTGTTATCAAAGATGTGAAAAAAATGGTGCTCTCATACAAAGCTTATGGAAATGTGAAGTGGTACAGCCACTTTGAAAACAACGTGACAGTTGCCCAATAAGTTCAACATGTATTTACTATATTACTGAGAATTTCTACTCCTAGGTCTATATCCAAGATAAATGAAAATATATGTACATGCAAAATCTTGTACATGAATTAAAGTTTGTACGAGCATTATTCATAATAGCCAAAAGGCAGAAACAACTAAAAAGTTCATTAACCAATGAAGGGATAAATTAAAGTGGTATATACATATTCTTGAATATTCAGCAATAAAAAGGAATGAAATTCTGATGCATGAAATAACCTAGATAACCTTGAAAACTTTTTGCTAAGTGAAAGAAGCTAGAAACAAAAGATGATTTCATTGATATGAAATGCACAGAATAGGCAAATCTGTAGCAGAAAGTAGATTAGTGGTTGCTAGGCATGAGGAAGAGGGAGGAGAGGAATGAAGAGTGACCAGTAAATTGTATGTGTTTCTTTTGGGGTGACAAAACATTCCAAATTAGATTCCAGTGATGATTGCCCAACTCTGTGAATATAATGAAAAACAATAAATTGTTCACTTCCAAATGGGTAAACAGTGTTGTACGTGAATTATATCCCAATAAAGCAGTTAATATTTTTTTCTAAGAGATGATGATGTCTGGGACTAGCTTGGGAATATTGAAGGTGATGGGAAGTCTGATTCTAGATGCATCAGGGTAAACCATGACATGGCTAGCATTTAACTATTTTTTATTTATAAAAAGAGAATTTCAAGTGGTTCTACTTAACATTTTGAAGATTTATTTAGAGGTTTTTGATGTTAGGACTGTGTGATGACTCCTAAGGCTTAGGACAGAGGAATTATAAATATGAGCATGTCATTTACTGGAATCTAAAAGATTGAAAGTGGAGTAATTTGTGACTGGGATCAAGAGATTGTTTTTAGGCATGTTAGCTCTACAGAGAGTAGAATATTACTAAGTGGATGTTCCAGTAAGCAGAGACACAACAGTCCCCTATTTAGGAGAAAGCGAGAGAAATAGTTTGCTCTGACTGGACTCAAACATAGGTCATACTGTGACTAGGTAATGTTTCTTGCTCTTTTGGTAATATTCTTCCTCCAGAAACAGTCCATCTGTGCTGCCAATTAGATAAGATATGATCAAGTCATCTTAATTCCTTACTAGAGAAATAAAGATCAGGATTTGAAAGTAGACATACGCCCTAAATTATTATTAGTCATTTTATTTTGTTCAACACGAGTATACTTTTTTTATAAGGCACCTAGTCTGTAATCAGGAGTAGGCTTTGGGAGTTGCAAAACAACTATAAACCATGGTTGGTTTCCCCAAAGAAATTGTGGTTTGGGCAGAATAATAGTCTGGCTTACACAAAAAAAGTCAGTGACAACCAAATGACAGAAATATAAAAGTACTAAGGGACCAATATAGGATGTGCAACAGACTAGTGAAAGTTAAATGCCAAGATGAGTGGTTAAAATCTTAAGAACTATGCCTGAGAAGAGAGAGAGAAAACCACCCTGAACAGTCACAGTCAGAGAATGTTCATGAAATGAGACTTCTTCTAGGCTTCAAAACAGAGCAGATTTGAATATATAAATGGAAGAGAGACAGATAATCAAAATTGGAGAAAACAAATGTGAATATTAGTGAAAAGACTGAATTGCACATTGGCTATTTAGAAAATAGTGAATTAAAAAAACACTATCCAAAGGCCAGTATCCAGGGAGCACAATATGTAATACACTTACTTGAGTAAATGACCAGTCTGAATGGAGAAGAGAGTCCAATCAACTTCTAGTTTAAAAATAAAATAATAGTAACAATAATTTATAAGGTACATGCTTATTTTTATGGAAATTTTTTGATAGGGCATAACAATCATCCACATTGAATATTTTATGAGCATGCTACACTACGGACTATTTAAAATCAGAATTGCCTTAAAGCATTACAAACTGCTTAGTGAAATAAAATAAGAAGATTCCTGACAATACAAAGCATTGCTAAATATCAAGTAATTGGCTTCAGTTCTTATCATAATACATGTATAGATGAGGGGACTGGGGAATAAAAAGAGGCAGGATAGTTCAACTTGACATATATTCAGGTCTATCTGCAATTTAAATTCAGAAATTTGAATCCCAAACATGAACCATCTTATCCTGACACTTTTCTATTTTTATCTTGTTTGTCACGATTTGGTTTGTCACGATTTGCATTCTCCCCTTATTCTCTCTCTCTGCCTTCCTCAAATATACCACACACAACCCTGCCCCCACATAAAAGAATAAGTGGTGAGAAAGGTTAGCACAATTATTGCTGTTCTTTTATCTGCTTTTAACTGTACAGTCAATGCCTTGATGATAAACATCTACCTTCTTCATAGATGTGTGTTTTGTTTTCAGAATAGTTGAGATTGTAAAATACCCGTGTTTTATTTTTCTAGTTAGAGGGCAATTATCCATACATAAAAAGAAAACATAAATTCTTATTTTTTAACAAATCGTTTTAAGTTTAAGATAATTAAACTCATCCATTTGGTCAAGTTTTAGAAATTTTTAAATTTTATGGCTCTTTTTCTGCTGGTTTTTAAAAGAAAATGGGTATTTTACACTATCTTTCACTCTGGACAAAGAAAAGTCTCTGTTATTTTTATTACTACCAAAATAAAGCAAAGCAAGGTGAGACATTATTTCCATTTAAGTAAAGTCTCTAAAGCACCAAATTAAGTAATTGAATTAAAGTAAAATGATATTGTTTTAACATTGTGTCCCCACTTTGCCTGCTAAGCATAGATTGACAGCTCAAAAGCACTTTGCTTAATGTTTTTTTACTCAAAATACAATAACATAAAATTAAATATATGCTTTGAACTAGGCAAATATGACTATAGAGTCCTTTTAACATGATGATAAGTAATCTTAGGTGAGCACCATTCTGCTCTCTACTTCCATTAGTACAGCTTTTGCATTATATATTTTAAAGTTGCAAAAGCAAGTAATCATAGATGAATTGAAATGTTAGGCAGATACATAGCTGCTTGTATGCTTGTGATATTGGCACAGTATATATTTTTTGCCAGTAGTGAAAATAATAGTCTTGCTGCTACTCTGGAGAAGAGGAAAGGGAACAATATTTGAGGAATATGCCATATGTAATATAATGTATTGAGATGTTCATTTAAGAAATATGTATTCAGGCCGGGCGCGGTGGCTCAAGCCTGTAATCCCAGCACTTTGGGAGGCCAAGACGGGCGGATCACGAGGTCAGGAGTTCG
Organism: Rhinopithecus bieti; assembly: GCF_001698545.2. Lineage (NCBI taxonomy): Eukaryota > Metazoa > Chordata > Mammalia > Primates > Cercopithecidae > Rhinopithecus > Rhinopithecus bieti. Next base: position 53,454 of record NW_016812512.1, read on the forward strand.
AGACCATCCTGGCTAACACGGTGAAACCCCGTCTCTACTAAAAAATACAAAAGCTAGCCGGGCGAGGTGGCTGGTGCCTGTAGTCCCAGCTACTCGGGAGGCTGAGGCAGGAGAATGGCGTAAACCCGGGAGGCGGAGCTTGCAGTGAGCCAAGATCGGCCACTGCACTCCAGCCTGGGCGACAGGGCGAGACTCTGTCTCAAAAAAAAAAAAAAAAAAAAGAAATATGTATTCATTTTCTAATATGTGCCAAGTAATGTGAAAATGCTATAATAAAGGTTTTATAAAGTATTTCTGAGTATAATAGAAGTATAAAAATATTAAAACTATTACTATCTTTAAAACAGTGGTACTTTGTGTTAACTCTTCTGAGAATATTAGGGAGGCTAATGATCATTCTCTCTAAAAGCAGTAGAGGGGGTGGTATCATAGGCATAAGAACACAGTATTTCCCATGCATTTTAGAAGTTCATAGAGGTTAATGCAACACAGAAGATATGGTTTGGTTGTATCCCCACCCAAATCTCATCTTGAATTATAGTTCCCCTAATCCCCACGTGTCATGAGAGGGACCGGGTGAGAGATAATTGAATCATGGGGTGTTTACCTTCATACTGACCTCATTACAGTGAGTGAGTTCTCACGGGATCTGATGGTTTTATAAGGGACTTTCCACCTCCTTCGCTCAGCACCTCTCCTTACTGCCACCATGTGAAGAAGGACATGTTTACTTCCCCTTCTGCCATAATTGTAAGTTTCCTGAGGTCTCCCCAGCCCTGAAGAACTATGAGTCAATTAAGCCTCATTCTTTTATAAATTACTCAGGCTCGGGTATGTCTTTATGAGCAGAATGAGAAATGACTAATACAACAGATAAAGATACCACTGTCTAATGAATGACTATGTATAGAAGAGGAAATATTTGAGGGGCTTTGAATATAGCCCTTTAATGTGTTTTCCTCAATCTCATTCCTTCCTTAGGACCATTTTGACATATGAGATACAACAGTCTTCTTCAGTTCTTTGTGGGTGTTTGTCTATAGTTTCATATAACAATCTATGCAGTTACAGCAATTAACTTTTTCCCAAACACCTTATCATTTGTTATTTAGGACTATAGAATTGCCCTCAAATCATTCTCACTTAAAATGTTACCTCTTTTCACTGCAATATACATGCCTAACTTAGAATCAGCTGCTTTTGCTGATGGTTCCTTAAACATGTGTTATTTATAATACCATGTATGCCTGTGTTCCTTACTTCATTGTTAAGTCTTCCATGGCATAGATATTTACCAGGAATAAGAGGAACTGACTTTTATATTTGTGTTTATATATCATTTTAATTTACATTTTCTTATTATTGTTGAATATCTCATATATTTATTTGATATTTTCATTTCCAGTTCTACTATGACCTATTATAGCTCTTATCTATTTGTTTTCATTTATTTGTCCATTTTTAATCAATTCATATTAATTTTATCATGTCAGTTGTATTAAAAGTTTTCCTTTTATATATATTGGAAATAATTTCTTCAGCCCATCTATTGTCTGTTTTGTAATATTTTCAAATACCACCCCCTCGTTTAAAGTATTTAGAGCTATCATTCCCCTTCCCTCTTTATGACTTCTTGGTTTTCTTTATAATGTGTTATAGTTTGTTTTCTTTTTTTTCAAGTAGTTATTTAAATCATCTGAAACTTCTCTTCATATAATTCATGGATTAATCCCTCCCTCAACAAATCATGTATAACTAATTTCCCAAATATTATGTATTTTAAAATCTATTATTTAACCTTTGGTTTTAGATGCAAGCTTTTAAAATATAATTTTTGGTCTGTCTCTAGACTCTTGATTATTTGAGTGTTGCTCATTTTACAGTGCCAGCTTTGTATTTGTTAGAGCCACTCTTGCCTTATTTTTTATTTTCCATATATTTTGGGTTATTTTATGCCCTATTTCTTTCAGAGCTGCAAAGTTTATTTACACTGGAATTAGGCAAGTGATCATATTATTTATACTATTAGGAGAAACGAACAGCCTCCCATGACTGGAAATGTTTGCATCACTTGTTCAGAATACCCACTTTCCTAGTTAGTGTGCTTCATCCGTCATCTTGAGCCAGTCCTCTAATAAGGCAATATTGATAAAACAAATTATCATTTGTTTTGTAAGAGTGAAATCAGTGCAAGACATGGTATTCAAGCATGTTTTGCCTAAGTGCTGGGAAATATTGATGAAATATAACTTTGCCACAAAACTAAATTTACCTCTACTAGTGCCAGATAGTTCATGACAAGAAACAGATATTATATCTTTCTTGGAGAGTGCTAGAAATACAGCAAAATATATATTTTTTTAATTTACAATATTTAGAATTCAGATAGATTATCTTCCTTTTAGTGCAGGATAAAATAACCACATATATGCAATTGTGGTCATGACTTTAATTTTGCTGTTATCACAAATTATTAAGTTATTATCATCTGATATAGTCTGGCTCTTGTTCCCACCCAAATCTCATTTTTTAGCTCCCATAATTCCCTTGTGTTGTGGGAGGGACCCAGTGGGAGATGACTGAATCATGGGGGTGGGTTTTTCCCATGCTGTTCTCATGATAGTGAATGGGTCTCACAAGATCTGACGCTTTCAAAAACAAGAGTTTCTCTGAACAGACTCTCTCTTTGCCTGCTGCCATCCACGTAAGATGTGACTTGCTCCTCCTTGCCTTCTGCCGTGATTATGAGGCCTACCCAGCCGTGTGGAACCATAAGTCCAATTACGGTTCTTGGAAAGAAAAGAAAGAAAACTTCTTTCTTTTGTAAATTGCTGAGTCTCTGGTATATCTTTGTCAGTGAAAATGGACTAATACATCATCACTTTTCTGTAAATATTTAGATATCAGCATATTTAAAATATGGGCTGGTTTATACCGGTGTTATCAGCAAACACTACATTTTTGCAAGGATTCTCATGTTATATTAATGGATTTGAAATATTTTCTTATTTTCTTATAAATCTATTTTCTGGAGATATTTAAGCATTCATGTATAGATTTTGGTAAGCTTTAAAATTAGACATTTTCCATTTCTGGGACCATCCAATTTTATTCCTATTTGTTGCCAAATACAGGGCCCTCTTTTTCAGAGAAAATGGACTTCCAGAGAAAATAGAAATTCTGTAGTTCTACATGAGCCTATTTGTGGACCAGTTTGTTGATATGTACTAAAAAATATAATAAACATTTTCAGTATGTGCCTGTTTGAGTGGCATATGTTTAACCTGCATAAAAATATACATTCTGATGATCCCTCTCAATTTTTCCAAATGCTTTTCAGCGTATTTTCACTCTCAGTTGCCTCCATTTCCACAAAACCTTGGATTGCTTTACATAATCCTTCTTTGAAAAACCTGATTCATCCTCCTTTTATTATATTCCGTGCATGCCTTTCATCACCCCAAGTCTCAGGGAGGCCTATATGGTTGGATATAATTCCTCTGTCTTAGAAGTTTACATTCACCATGTCTCCTATGCTCAGTACATTAGGAAGTAAACATATTTTGCCTTAAGGCTTCTACATGCCATTTTTAAAGTTTCTCCTATAACTTAATGGGCTTTAACTCTATTGCTAATATTCTTTTCAGACCAAGGAAAGCAGTAAATCTAAAACAACTATCAGACCCACCTATTCTCCTGTGAAGAAAATTATCCCGTTAGTGGGATACTTTTCCTACTTGTCAGAGAGATTGTTATTCTTCACTGCTTAATTCTTTGTTTGAATCAAGGAGATCCCCTCCCTACCCTACCCAACTTCTAGAAATTAAAGATACAAAAAGAAAACTATTTATTTCATTTATTGATTTCATTATAATGGAATAGTATATTTCTGTTTTATTTTCATGTCTTAATTTCAGGTACTCCACTAGTTTAAACTGAGATGATTCAATAGCTGATGGTTATTTTTGTTACTATTGATTTGTTTCTTTTATGTTTAAATATGAAGCATGGAACTCAATAAGTAAGAATTTTAAAACAGCTGCCAAATGTGTGCTTGTCCTGAGGATACCCAGTCATGGCAGGGTCAGCCTTGGACACTGTGCATGTGCACAATAGGACTGATTTAGAGTCACTAGGATCCTTCCTGAGTCCTTTCTCTGTTCTCCCCAACACCACCCACCTCTTCATTTGTGAACATTATGAAGGAAATCACTTAATTGGTGGTAAACTTGTCTGAAATAAATCAAAACAATTTTAAGGGCTTTGCCTCTGGAATGAGACTGCTAGATTTCAAATCCTGGGCCAGCACTCACAGTCTGAGTTATCCTGGATAATTTATGAACCTAATATAAAGCCCCTAATGCCAAAAGTTAAATCAAATGAGAGCAGGAGTGTTATTCAAAATATTTTTCCCTTGGTAAAGCCTAAGCTCTGATCCATTCAAGGGAATGCTTTTCAGAACAGGATCCTAAGGATCCCTGACCAGTGAACCATCATGTATTTAGCAGTGGGGCGTTATGGGATCTGGAGCAGCTTAGGCGCTGGTAGGATAGTTATGGTGCTTGGACAGTGATTATTTAACTCAACTGGTGAAAAAGTATTTCAATGTTTTAACTGGTACAGCTGAAGTAGAGTAACCCAGAACCATCACTGCAATTAATTATTTACAGCAGATCTTTCCCAGACACATTTTTTTTTTTTTCCTAAGGAAAAAGAAGAGCAATGACATCAGAAAATGTTAAAGGCAGGACATAACCAGGACCACTGGAAAGGGAAACAAGAATTGAAATCCCCCAAATACATGTTGCCGAATTCACAGATAATCAGTGGTCATGGCACCAGCAATATCACATTCCATAGGTTGTTCCAGGGGCAAGATCCTTCTTGAAGCTTGCCTTCTTTTGTGCCTGTCTGACAGCGACTCCCCAGGATTCTCATAGATTTTGTGAACTACCAATTATCCATCTACTAAAAACCTTTTCTACTTAAGTTAACCAGATTTATGGTTGGTGCAAAGGTAATTGCATTTTTTCCATTACTTTTAATGGCAATAACTTTTCCACCAAACTAATAATTTTTCTGATTTACAACTGAGAGGATTGTTTAAAAATCTTGTACCAGGACTGGATTTCTGGTGTTGATACACCTTAATGTGTAGAGTTGAATTCCTGAAAGACTACCATTCTTGGGTAGAAAACTGAAAAGAAAAAAACAGTATTTGGTTAAATTATGACATTCTACATTTGAAATAAGAGCAGTATCTTAAAGAACTTGTTAGAAAAATATCAGCATGTGGCAGTGTGTTGATTAATTCTAATGGCCGTCAATAAAATTTTTCAAGATAGGCTCAAGTTCAGGACACAAGGAACCAACAAAAGGATGGTTTTAATAATAGATGACATTTCTCCCTGTCACTGCTATCCAAATCGACTACAAGATTGATAATTTGATTGTTTGCATTGTGGAAAATAGTCTGTAATACACATTTAAGATCTGATATTCTGGGGTGGAAACATAGAAGAATTCTCAAAGGAAAAATTACTTATCCTCTGAGATAAGTAAAAGATAAATCTAAACTCTTAAACCACTTGCAATACCTCTTGTTAACACAGTGATTTCAACTTCGGTTGCTTATTGCTTTTTAAAGACTAATTATGCTTTGTTGCCAGCCCCTGAAATTCTTATTTAATTAATTTATTTCAGAAAGTGGATTAGACATTGTTTCTTAAAACATCTCTAAGTAATTTTGAGAAATGATTTCTACTGAGGAAGTCTCTGGGATTCAGGCTAAAGGACAGAATCATATTCCAGGTTTTAATTTATCTCAGTTTAAAGCCATCGCTTTGTAAACTAGAGAGTGATTAGTGTACAAAAGCTTGCTGTGAGGCAACAGAAATTCCTACACTTCAAAGCTACATATAAATATAATCTTTGGATGGATTTCTAGCCAACCAAATAAACCCAAAGCAAATATATTGGAAGCCTATTGAAGTTTTTAAGATAACCACATTGAAATGAATAAATCTAAATCTCACAGACTAGAACCTGAGATATTTAATTCCTAAGGCAATCTCCAATTCCCTAAATTTACCTCAAAATCAAAGAGATTGCTAACACTTTGATTCGTTTGGGAGGGGAAAGTATCATAATGCCCCTCCCAGATATGGCCACAAAGGAAAATGGACCAAAGTTAGCCACAGATGCTAGAAGCTTGGACTGTTCTATTGGGTGACCAAGGAACCCCCTTCAGTGCTGAGAGAGACTTTTCACTGTGCCTTTGGATCCAACAGGATATGTGTTCTGTACTACTGAACATTATGCATTGTTTCTCATTCTTGTTTTTTATTTATGTTGCTTTTTGTTGTTGTTGACCCTTTTACCAATGATGCATATTTCGGTCAGAGGTTGCTGGGCCATGAGGATCTGCATCCATGCTTAACAGAATGTGAAAACAATATCTACCTAACCTTTGAGGTAGATGCAAATCTCAATTAGTTTTATTTGTTAAAATGTTAATGATTTTCGTAGAGGAATGGATTAAAAAAAATTTTAAACAAGTAAAGCTATGCATAAATATTGAGTTCCTGATACCAATTATGCTTTTCCACATTAAGGAACACCAATATCATTTGATAATTAAACACAGAGTAACAGGTAGTCCTGAATGATGTAAGGGCCCTGTCTTCCTAGTGAACAATTGACTTAGAAGAGGACATGTGACCTAATTCTGACTAAATAATTTCAAGGAAAGTGTATTAGTTCATTTTCATACTGTTATGAAGAAATATCCAAGACCTGGTAATTGATGAAGAAAAAGAGATATAAAGTACTTACAGTTCCACATGGCTAGGGAGACTTCACAATCATGATGGAAGGTGAAGGAGGAACAAAAGCACATCTTACATGGTGGCAGGCAAGAGAGCATGTGCAGGGAACTGCCTTTTTATAAAACCATCAGATCTCATGAGATATTTCCACTATCATGAGAATAACACAGGAAAAACCCACCTCCGTGATTCAATTACCTCTCACTGGGTCCCTGCTAGAACATGTGGGGATTATGGGATCTAAAATTCAAGATGAGATTTGGGTGGGTACACAGTCAAACCATATCATAAGGTTTGCATGAGCCTTTCAGGAAGCATTCTTTTTCACTCTCACAAAAGAGCAGTCATGAGCAATCAACTTAAGAAAGTGCTCTGCCTCTGGATTAATGTACATAAATTAATTTCCTATTATTTAAGGCATAAATATTAATAATTTAGGTTAGACAATTTGGGCTTGGCGTTTTTGAATAGGTTTTCTTTTAACTGTAGCTGAGATGGACATAAGGACCGAGCATGAGCAAAGGAACAGAAGGAAAATATCAATTGTGTGGGAGTCCAAACTTTTTTCATTGTTTCTTCTTATAGTCTCTGATATGTATTATATCATGGTGCATTAAACTGGAAAAGCTGGCCAGGGCCTAATCTCAGGGGATTTTTTATGCCATGTAAGGAGTTGTAATCATCCAGTTGGAAATCCAGTGCCATTAAAGTGTTTTAGGGAAGTGAAATAGAAAGACTGGTACTCAGATATATGTGGAGTAGAACAAAAGGTGAAAATGAGAGCAGAAAATGGGATGGAAGCAAAGCCGTCTAATGAAGCCTATTGCAATAGTTAAATGTAGTTTGGGGAATAAATACTGAAGAATGGAGCTATTGCTGTACAAGCACACAAGCATACTTGGTGATATAATGTTTATATCATGCAATTGTGTTGTCTCTCCAAGGAAAGTATTTATTTATACATTTTATCAAATTCAATTAAGGAGGAATTCACATTGACTAGTTAAATTGAATTTATTGCTTTCTTAATAAATGACTTTTCAGGTTTCCTCATAAAGATGCTTAAAAATGATAGAATTAGAAGCACTAACATAGAAAATAAAAAAAAAATTGATTTAACTTTTTAAAACATCACTACAGCTGATGTTTTGTCAATGTGCCCTTCAAAAATATAGTTTGAGACCCATTATTAAAAACTTCTGCTGGTGAGCAAGGGGTTAGGCTGTACATCTTGTTTGCATCAGCAGTTAGTTTCATCTATTTTGGGGCACAGCATCAAGCACTACAGGGAATGGCAAGAGCATTCTCCTGAAATATATGGCACTTGCTATAGATAGACCGAAAATGGAATATGGTCAATAGAGAGAAGAGTTACCTCCACTTATTACTTAGTTACCCTGGTTTCAATTACCCTAGTTTCAGTTTCCACGCACTACTGCATCCCTTAACTATTTGTTCATTATCATCATAGAAGAATTAAGACAGTTGATGAACCAGATACATTTAGGTTTTCTTTGAGATTTTCTGAATGTAGCTTTACTTCTCTCACGCTGGGTTTTCTCATATACAAAATGTGGCTTAATTATCTGTATTCTTATTCTTGCACAAGGTAGGCACTCATTAAAGGGAAGTAGCTTTTTTAAAAAAAATACCATTATTATTATATTTATATTTACATCAACAATTACTACTACTACCAAGAGCTAGAGATCAGGCATTTTCTAAGCAAATCAGTAAACGACCAAAATTTCAAGATTGTTTCTTATATGCTTCAACACAAATAATTTGAGTTTTAGCAAATCTTTTGGATTCCTGGATGCATTTCACATAAGGAAAATTATGATCAGGGTACCAGACTCAATCTATGAAAGCCACTCTCCCCCGTGATGTGATTTACTTACAAATAGTGCTATCTGAGCAGTAAATAACCATGATTTATTGGTAAGATGTTTCTTTTAATTTACACGCGGGCACTATTAGAGAGAGGTTTGCTGCATGCATCCTGGTGAGGAATCCAGCGGAGAACTATCTGACAAAAGGCCAGATTCAGGAAAGGTATTAGATCAAGAGGGAAGAAGGAGACAGTAGGGGAGCAACTCAGATGGGAGGTTTTATGTCAGCAAGTATAAGAGATCCAATATGGGCAGTGGCAGGGGTAGGGAAGCAGGGGTTTGTTCAAAAGTTGGAACAGCTTGTTTATGGCTCATACAATATTGAATTAGTAGTTTTGTGATATCTAACAAACTAACAATTCCAAAAGTAATTGGTCATCACTTTTCATCATTGCCATGTTACCTCAGTTGGTGAAATTGTTATGTACATTTAAGTGGCAATATCCTGCCCTTTTTCTTATTCTTGACAAGATTTGATACTGAGTTTCGTTTTCCGAACTTTCCCTCTAATTTTCACAGAACAAGATTTATGGTGTTGAAATCATTTGCAAGGATTGGTTATTTTCTTGCTGCAAATTCCTTGAATTAATTAATACAACTAATACTGATCCAATTAGTGCTAAATTTCTTGCATATAGAAGTGGTTCTTCTTGTTGGTTTATGTCCTGTTTGGAAAAATGGATCTGTAGTACCCACAATATATACATCTGTGTTTAAATTTGGGTTTAGCTGCTCGTATATTTGATTGAAAGTGGAAATCCTCATGTCCTCTTCCCAGTATGTAAGAATATTAGCAAATAACTATCATTTAATTTGCTATCCAGATCCTCTGTTACTAGTCTAGTCAGTCATCCTTCTTATTTAATGTTTTTTCTGTAGGCAACAATGTTTCTGCAAAACTTTCTGAAAAGTGATGGAGCTACATTTTAAAATGGCATCTTTGCTTCTGTATATGTATTTCTCTATATGTACGTACCTAGGCCTCCACCAACTCACTTTTGGCAATTGCTTTGATTATAACCGGATTGAGTTTTAACTGGGAAGCAGCAAGAAATATTTTTGAGTCATAAAACTGCTGTCTTACATATCAGTACTGAGTTGAAGAAAAAATAAATCATTTTCATTCATTTGGAAAGAAAATAAATGATTCTGTTGAAAGTTGTACTTGCAGGACTTAATATACTCAACCATTGTTACAAAAAGGTGAGGGAATAGATGTAATGAAATAAATTTAGGCTTTGGACTGAGAGATTTGAATGTAATTCCAATCTCAAGCACTTAGAAGTTATATAATTTTTTAAGGCCAGTACTTAATTTATATACTTTTTAAAATCAATGATATGGTAAACTTTAATATTTCATCCTGTGGATTAGAAATAATGCATGTAAAGTGTTTGGCAAATAGTGGCATTATTATAGTAAGTATTGTTTACAAACAGATAATTAAGAAAATAATGCTCCTTAGAGAGTAATATTCCTAAGAGAAACACTACTATAAGATTATGTAATGCAAGCATATTCTTTGATTTTGTTACAAAATCACACGTTTACAGCATATACTTAGCAATAATTCGCAAGTGGTTTATTATTGCCTAAGACAAGGTTACCACTTTTCTTAATCTTTGAGTTTTTGAAGTATTCAGATGAGTAAAAGACTACAAGTGTGATGGTCTGCAAGAGTAACACATGGAAGGAATAAAGTATGCTATAGGCATTATCATATTATGTGCTCTTGAAAATTCCTTCCGTAGGATATGAGCATTTCTTTGACATGAAATGTGACTAACAATGCCAATAGCACAAGGAAAGCCTATATTCAGTATTCTGTGGCTAATACACCCTGGTCACTATTTTAGAGATACTGAAACCAGCACAGATTCTATTGTGAGCCACATAAGAAATATTAGTATTATTGATATCTATTTCACCAGTTAAAAATTTAGCTCTGTCAAACAGTAAACATCTGTTATCTGATAACACTTAAATAGTATTCAGGGAGATTGATCATCCAGTGACAAGTTGAAATCCCTGCACTTTTGCATCTTATTCTCAATATATTTCTCTGGATATTGAAGCAGAGCCTGTTTTTAAAGATTTATCAACCTAAAACATTATGTTGATTGCTTATATCATTTGAAATATGTATTTTCTTAATTAGATAATCATACAAACCAAAGGAAATTTAAAAGATCATTAGTTTAGTGATCTATATCCAAATACATCATCTAAGCCATTGATTCCAATCTTTGTTCATGTATGGGGAAACTTTTTTAAAGTGAAAATCGTTCATAAACATCTGTCGTATGATATTATTTTTGGTAACTATTGATTGACAAAATACATAATAGAAAAAAGCTACTATAAATTTAAACATTTTAAGTAAGTTTACATTAATCACAGTAAATTCTCAATGCATTAAAAAATAACATGAATTAAATATATTCATTCACTAGAGGTAATACTCAGTTTACATTTTTTTTTTTTTTTTTTTTTGAGGTGGAATCTGGCTCTGTCACCTAGGCTGGAGTGCAGTGGCGCGATCTCAGCTTACTGCAACTTTTGCCTCCCGGGTTCAAATGATTCTCCCGCCTCAGCCTCCCAAGTAGCTGGGACTATAGGCACACGCCACCACGCCCAGCTAATTTTCGTATTTTTAGTAGAGATGGGGTTTCGCCATGTTAGTCAGGCTGGTCTCAAACTGCTGACCTCGTGATCCGCCCGCCTCAGCCTCCCAAAGTGCTGGGATTACAGGGGTGAGCCACCGTGCCCTCGGTTTACATATCAATTCACATGCCACAGGTAATAATATCTCCATGACTGCCCATAGCCCACAGCCCCAGATTGAGAACTANTTTTGAGGTGGAATCTGGCTCTGTCACCTAGGCTGGAGTGCAGTGGCGCGATCTCAGCTTACTGCAACTTTTGCCTCCCGGGTTCAAATGATTCTCCCGCCTCAGCCTCCCAAGTAGCTGGGACTATAGGCACACGCCACCACGCCCAGCTAATTTTCGTATTTTAGTAGAGATGGGGTTTCGCCATGTTAGTCAGGCTGGTCTCAAACTGCTGACCTCGTGATCCGCCCGCCTCAGCCTCCCAAAGTGCTGGGATTACAGGGGTGAGCCACCGTGCCCTCGGTTTACATATCAATTCACATGCCACAGGTAATAATATCTCCATGACTGCCCATAGCCCACAGCCCCAGATTGAGAACTAGGGTATAAACCAGACTTTTAAAATGAGTATCAGTAGAGTTTGAATAATCTTGTCATTTCAAAGTATTTTGTAATTTACTCTGGAGGAAGTTATCCTTTATAGTTCTAATCACAAAATCAATGAATAACATTTTTTTCTCATAATAAACTTTGTTTTTACCTGAAGGCTATCATACATACATACATACAAAAGTACACAGCTCATAAATACATTTTAATAAAATGAACCCATCTGTTAATCACCATACTGATCACAAATTAGCAACACCCTAGAAGCTCTTCCTTAACCTCTTTCAGTTACTTAATTACTGCACCTATCTGTATCTTCAAAGTTAATCACCTTTCTCACTGGTAATATGATGAGTAAGTTTTACTTGTTTCAAAATTAATATAAGAAACACAGTATATCATTTAGTATATGACCTCCTTTGTCCACTTTTGTGTTTTCAAGATTCATCCATGTTGCTATGTCAGTAGTCAGTACTTAGTTTATTAGTGTATAATACACTTTTGTATGAATATACTATACTTCATGATATTATTGATGGATATTGGTTGTTTCTAGTTTGTGTCTATTATGAATAAATACTGTGATGAACATTCTTGCATTCTAGTTAATGCTTTTTTTGCATATATTTCAAGTAGGTCTGTATCTCAGAATGGAATTTCTAGATTATAGTTATTATATATGTTCAGCTTTAGTATATACTGAGAAACAATTTTTCAGATTGATTTGTATGGACTTTCACTTCAACCAACTGTCTATAAAAATTCCTGTTGCTTTCAATCCTTGTCAACTATTGTTTTTTTCCTTTTTCTTTTATTTTAGTAATTTGGATAAGTAGATAACACTATCTCACAGTTTCAATTTGTATTACCTTGCAGAATAATAAGGCTAAACAATTTTAAAATACATGTATTTGTAATATGGATATCCTCTTGAATAAGGGCCTACTTAAGTTATTTGCTCATTTGAATAATGACTGCTTTCTATTTTTTGTTGATTTGTAGATCTTTAATTATTTATACACATGAGTTAGATTGAGCAAATGTTCTCTCCCTTTTGAATTGGCTTTTCAGTTGTCTTCATGTTGTCATTAGGTGAGATATTTTTAATTTTAATACAGTCCAACTTACAATTCTTTTTGTTTTATGAATAACATCTGTTTTGTCCCTTTAGAAATTTCTGTTCACTCCATCATTTTCAAGATAACTTTCTGTATTATCTTCTAGATATTTCTTCTTCATTGATTATCTTTCCCCTTTAGTTCCATAATCTGCCTTAACATTACTTTCTATGGTTTGAATTCTTGGTAATTACCTCCTCAAACATTGCTCCTGCTTCATTATCTCCTTTCTTCGTGGGACTCTGCTTCTATGTTTGTCAGACCTTTTCTTACATTGTTTTCTCAGTGTTTTGCAACCTATTTTCTTCCTGTGCTTCAAACTGAGCATTTTCTCATGTGCTATCTCCATTTCACCTTCTTGTTAATCCCACCTATCAAGTTCTTCATTTCTGTTGCTTTATTTTTAGATACATGTATGTGTGTGTGTGTGAGGATAGATAGATAGATAACATTTAATTTTTTAAACTAACAACTGAAATAACAGAATTCCAACTCACATTACTTAAACTTGATATTCTATTTAATTGAGTCATCTTTATGAATTATTTTCAAGGACTTTGGGCTGTTTTCTCTTTGCATCTCTCAGTATTAATGATAGTGTAGGCATACCTGTACTCATTCCTCCTTTTATTGTGCTTCACCATATCATGTTTCACAGATGTTACATTTTTAAAACAGATTAGAGGTTGGTGACAGCCCTGCATCAAGGAAGTCTATCAGTGCAAGTTTTCCAAAGTATGTGCTAATTTTGTGTGTCTGTGTCACATTTTAGTAATTCTCTCAATAGCACAAACTTCTCATTATTATTACATCTTTTATTGTGATCTGGGATTAGTGATCTTTGATGTTACTATTGTAATTGTTTTGGGGTGCAATGACTTGCATCCATATAAGACTGCAAACCTGATCAATAAATGTATGTGTTTTGACTCCTTCACAATTTGTCATTCCCCCATCTCCATCTCTCTCTCCTCAGACTTACCTGTACCCTAAGGCCCAAGAAAATTCAAATTAGGCCAATTAATAACCATACAGTGGCCTCTAAGTGTTCAAGTGAAAGGAAGGGTTGCATTTCTTTTACTTTAAATCAAAATGTAGAAATGATTAAGCTTAATGAGGAAGGCATGTCGAAAGCTGAGAAAGGCTGGAAGTTTTTAGCTAAATAGTAGCCATGTTTTGAACGCAAAGGAAAAGTTCTTGAAGAAAATTAAAAAGTTTTACTCTGGTAAACATGCAAATGATAAGAAAGCAACAGTCTTACTGCTGATACAGAGAAAGCTTTAATGGTCTGAATAGAAGATCAAATCAGCCACAACATTCCCTTAAGTCACAGCATCTAGAGCAAGGTCCTAACTGTTCAATTCTATAAAGGCTGAAAGAGGTGAGGAAGCTGCAGAAATTTGAAAGCCAACAGAGGTTTGTTCATGAGGTTTAAGGAAAGAAGTCATCTTCGTAACATAAAAGTGTAAGGTGAAGCAGCAAGAGCTGATGTAGAAACTCCTGCAAATTATCCAGGAGATACAACTAAGATCTTTGATTAAAATGGTCACAGTAAACAATAGACAAAACAGTCCAATTTTGGAAGCATATGCCATCTTCAGCTTTCATAGCAGGTGAAGAGAAGTCAATGCCTGGTTTCAAAACTTCAAATAATAGGCTGACTCTCCTGTTAGGGCCTAATAAAGCTAATGACTTCAAGTTGAAGCCAATCCTCATTTGCCATTCTGAAAACCCAGGGGCTTAAGAATTAGGCTAAGGAATTAAGTTGTCTGGGTGTGGTGGCTCACACCTGTAATCCTAGTACTTAGGGAGACTGAAGCAGGAGGATTGCCAGAGCTCAGGAGTTTGAGACCAGCCTGTGCAACACAGTGAAATCCCGTCTCTACTAAAATAAAAAAACTTAGCTGGGTGTGGTGGTATGCACCTGTAGTCCCAGCTACTCAGGAGGCTGAGGTAGGAGAATCATTTGAACCCAGGAGAGGGAGGTTGCAGTGAGCTGATATCATGCTACCACACTCCAGCCTGGGTGACAGAGTGAGACACTGTCTCAAAATAAATAAATAAATAAATAAATAAATAAATAAATAATTAAGTTAAATTTACTCTTCTTGTACTACATAAATGGAACATAAAAGTCTGGATGACAGCCCATCTGTTTACAGCATGGTTCACTGAATATTTTAAGCCCAGAATTGAGACCTACTGCTCAGAAGGAAAGATTCATTTAAAATGCACATAGTCAACCAAGAGCGCTGATGGAGATCTACATGCCTGCTACCACAACATTTATTCTACAGCCCAAGGATCAAAAAGTAATTTTGACTTTCAAGTCATATTATTTAAAAAATACATTTCATTGTGCTATAGCTTCCATAGATAGTGATTTCTCTGATGGTTCTGGGCAAAGCAAATGAAAATCTTCTGTAAAGAATTTACTATTCTAGATGCTGTTAAGAATGTGGTGATTCATGGGAGGAGGCCGATATGTCAACATTAACAGGAGTAACTAAATTGCTGCAATCTCATAATAAAATTTGAATACATGAGGTAATGCTTATAAATAAGCAAAGAAAGTGGTTTCTTGAGATAGAGCAACTCCTAGTGAAGATGATGTGAACATTGTTGAAATCACAATGAAAAATTTAGAATATTACATAAACTTAGTTAGTGAAGCGATGACAGGATTTGAGAGGATTGACTGCAGTTTTGAAAGAAGTTCTACTGTGGGTAAAATGCCAGGAAAGAGCATTGCTGCTACTGAGGAATCTTTTGTGAAAGGAAGAGTCAACCGATGAGCAAATTTCATTGTTTCATTGTTGTGTTGTGAGAAACTGCCACAGCCACCCCAACTATTAGCAACTACCACCCTGATCAATCTGCAGCTGTCCACATCAAGAAGAGACCCTCCATCTGCAAAAAGATTATGACTCACTGAAATCTCAGATGATTGTTAAGCTTTTTTTTAAGCAAGAAAGTATTTTTAAATTGGTGCATGTACATTTTTTAGACATACTACTATTGCACTTAATAGACTATACACTACAATATGGTTTAAACATAACTTTTATATGCTCTGGGAAACCAAAATTTGTGTGGCTCATTTTATTATGATAGTTGGTGGTCTGGAACAAAACCTGCAATAACTCTGGAAATACAGGTATGCTTGCATTTTTCATATTTTATTTCGTTATTGCTTTACTTACTTGTCTCTACCAATAGAGTGTATAGCCATCCAAGGTCAGAGGCTATGTTTTATTTATCCTCATTTCTGGCATATAGTTGAGGCTAAACACATTTACAGAGTGAATAAACAAGAGAATTTCTTACAACCCTATGTTTAACTTGTGATTCAATACAAAATTCCACTTTTTTCCTTTCTATAGCTTTGTCCAAGCATTTCACAGGCAGGATTAGCCTAGCTGTATCATACACACACACACACACACACACACACA
>NW_016812512.1:71648-102019 GCF_001698545.2 Rhinopithecus bieti
GTGGTGGTATGCACCTGTAGTCCCAGCTACTCAGGAGGCTGAGGTAGGAGAATCATTTGAACCCAGGAGAGGGAGGTTGCAGTGAGCTGATATCATGCTACCACACTCCAGCCTGGGTGACAGAGTGAGACACTGTCTCAAAATAAATAAATAAATAAATAAATAAATAAATAAATAATTAAGTTAAATTTACTCTTCTTGTACTACATAAATGGAACATAAAAGTCTGGATGACAGCCCATCTGTTTACAGCATGGTTCACTGAATATTTTAAGCCCAGAATTGAGACCTACTGCTCAGAAGGAAAGATTCATTTAAAATGCACATAGTCAACCAAGAGCGCTGATGGAGATCTACATGCCTGCTACCACAACATTTATTCTACAGCCCAAGGATCAAAAGTAATTTTGACTTTCAAGTCATATTATTTAAAAAATACATTTCATTGTGCTATAGCTTCCATAGATAGTGATTTCTCTGATGGTTCTGGGCAAAGCAAATGAAAATCTTCTGTAAAGAATTTACTATTCTAGATGCTGTTAAGAATGTGGTGATTCATGGGAGGAGGCCGATATGTCAACATTAACAGGAGTAACTAAATTGCTGCAATCTCATAATAAAATTTGAATACATGAGGTAATGCTTATAAATAAGCAAAGAAAGTGGTTTCTTGAGATAGAGCAACTCCTAGTGAAGATGATGTGAACATTGTTGAAATCACAATGAAAATTTAGAATATTACATAAACTTAGTTAGTGAAGCGATGACAGGATTTGAGAGGATTGACTGCAGTTTTGAAAGAAGTTCTACTGTGGGTAAAATGCCAGGAAAGAGCATTGCTGCTACTGAGGAATCTTTTGTGAAAGGAAGAGTCAACCGATGAGCAAATTTCATTGTTTCATTGTTGTGTTGTGAGAAACTGCCACAGCCACCCCAACTATTAGCAACTACCACCCTGATCAATCTGCAGCTGTCCACATCAAGAAGAGACCCTCCATCTGCAAAAGATTATGACTCACTGAAATCTCAGATGATTGTTAAGCTTTTTTTTAAGCAAGAAAGTATTTTAAATTGGTGCATGTACATTTTTTAGACATACTACTATTGCACTTAATAGACTATACACTACAATATGGTTTAAACATAACTTTTATATGCTCTGGGAAACCAAAATTTGTGTGGCTCATTTTATTATGATAGTTGGTGGTCTGGAACAAAACCTGCAATAACTCTGGAAATACAGGTATGCTTGCATTTTCATATTTTATTTCGTTATTGCTTTACTTACTTGTCTCTACCAATAGAGTGTATAGCCATCCAAGGTCAGAGGCTATGTTTTATTTATCCTCATTTCTGGCATATAGTTGAGGCTAAACACATTTACAGAGTGAATAAACAAGAGAATTTCTTACAACCCTATGTTTAACTTGTGATTCAATACAAAATTCCACTTTTTTCCTTTCTATAGCTTTGTCCAAGCATTTCACAGGCAGGATTAGCCTAGCTGTATCATACACACACACACACACACACACACACAGAGAGAGAGAGTTAATATGTTAATATATAGTTAATATATAGTTTATAGATATACAGTTAATAATGTCACTTATTAAAATTAAATGTACTGAAGTTTTATGTATATCCATTTATTGACAGTTTTTTAGCCTTTCCTGACATAAGACATGCGTTGAGATTTTTTAGATTTTTTTTACATCCATTACTATAATAATTGTATTACACCCATTGATGTTTTCTAAATTTTCACCACCAAGTTATGTACTGAAAGGGTTCCTGTAAGTTAGTTGTGTTTTTTCATTAGGGCAACAATAATAGCGATATGATAAATGCCATCTTAGTGACATTCTAATATCATTTTTCAATAATAACATAATGAGTGACCATGAAGGGCATAGAAACCTAAACAATATTATTGTTTAAACCTGAGCAATTTTTTAAAAATAGTTTTGCTTGTATAGGAGAAGTGTTTGACATAACTTTTTTTATTGTTCTTATAATTACAACTGAATGAAATTTTCTGGGGATTCCCTTGTCATTCATTAGTGCTTCTGGGGCACAAATACCCTTTTATGATAATCTGGAATTACTTAGTATCTTAGATTTATAATGCTAAAATGTTTTTAAAAAATTAAGGAACCTGAGTTTTTTTCATTTTTGACTTCAAATTAAAATGCTGTTCTCCTTCATTTTGTCTACTTAAGGCAAACTTGGAAAATGCTGTTCGTTTATATATAATCTCCATCATCATCTAACATCCAAATCCTTGATATATCATGTGTTTTTGTATGTGTGTTCCTTCTAAATATTGAAACTAAGATGAAATGACATCTGTATTCAAAGCAAAATATAAAATTAACAAAAACAGATCAGTAATACTATGTCAATATATCACTTCTGGTTACTCAATATGGCCAGGATTTGCTTCTCAAATGTCAGAATAAAAGAAATGTGCCTATCATGCGCAAATGATTTTATTAAAACATGCCTATGTGTTCATGCTTTGAAAGACACTCACCCACATGGTCTCTGTTCAAATAATTACTTCCCGAGTGCACATGAGGCTAGACTTCACCAAGAAAAATCACCAAGAGAAATAGGAACTTCAGTATGCTAATAGACACCATGTTTTCACATTTGTGTTTCTTGTGTTAAGCAAAGAGTGACTGAGACAGTTGTCTGAATTGATAGACATTTATTTAGCCAAAGTTTGAGGACTCATCCAGGAAAAACACAGTCACAGGAGCATCTGTGACATGTGCTTTTCCGAAGAAGATTTAGGGGAACTTCAGTATTTAAAAGGGAAACAAGAAGAAGAAGAAGAGAAAAGAGGGAGGTAGGTTAGGCAGTGACGCAAATTGTTACATTTTTGTGAGGTTCTTAGATAAGGTAAAAATGCAAAAAGAAGGAATAGAGAAAAAGTCAATTATGAATTTGTTTCAGGTAGGTGGAGGGATGATTTCTGGTCCTGTCCTTGCTCTGTACCTGTGAAGATAAGCTAGTAATGGTGAGATACAACAGAACTCGGGTTTATGTCTAGTTTATAGGCAGGGTATGTATTCTAAAAGATTTAGGGGCTCACAAGGGGTTCTCAATTATTCCTAGTGAATGATTTGTGAGAGAGACTATGTGGGGAGATATGTGGCCTTACATCCTTGTGGGAACCTGGCTTGTGGATGAGGCTATGACACAGGGTTGTGAAATTACAGCTATCTGGGAACAAAAGGAAGGCAGTATTGTGTGACTCATTTTCCAAGCTTAACTTTCCCTTTTATATGGTGAGTTTTGAGGCCCCAAGGTTCTATTTTTTTACACTCACTTATAAATTTCTATAGCTGTGTTTTAAAATGATTCAAGTCTTCATCCACTTAAAAGATTGTTTAACTTTTAACACCTAGTGTCATTTTGTTTCGGGCATTTACCTTGGTAGATTTTATACTATGATTCAATTAAAACCCTTCAATTATTGGTGAGCCCAAACAGCTTAGCCACTGAAAGCACAAATGCTTAAGATATTATTATATTTGCCAAGTGGTCAGAATTCTTCTTTTTTGTTTATTTGGTTTTGTTTTTGCTGTTCTATCTTAATGCATCTACAATGTACACACTTAGAAATTAATATGTACTGTGGTGGAAGGTTAAGAAAGTAGGGGTTGGTTGGTATGTGCTAATACTACAACTTATATAATGTAACTTACATAATAATAATATATCTTCTTGTACTATTACCACAACTGTTCATTAATTAAACATACTCATTATCATTGTTATGCATTTTTTCTTTATAATTTTAGCTTGTTTCAAAATTACTAGTGTGACTTGAAAACTAAAGTAAAAAATGTGTTATTTAAAAGTATTTTTTTACAATTTAGTACACATTATTTTTATCTTATTTTGCAAGCTGCTTGAGGTATGTTTTTTGAATGGAGAATCCATCATATGGTAAACACAGAGCTTCACAGGCAGAATTTCCTTAAATGACTTATAGGTCTGACCTGGAACTGTTAGTCCCCTTCGCCCTCAGAGAAATGGGTGGCTGGATGCTGCAGATATGTTTCTTCTGGCAGCAAGATAGACAAAATGAAGAGGGACCTGCTCAGTGCCATTTCTGCAGACGGCGAGAAATGTGAACAATAGCTGGAACTCATTGCTATATTACAAGGATCTGAGTGTAGCCTCAAAGGTGCTCTCCCACATGGACATTGATTTCCACAGTCTGCACCTGCTTTGGTGTATGTGGCATTAGTTTTCCCTGTAGTCGTTGTTCTCTCCAGGAGCACTAAAGGAATTCTGCGAGAATATCAATTACTGGTACCCATACTCAGACTGTCTAATTCAGTAAGTCTAGGTTGAGTTCCAAGGATTTGTATTATTAACAGAGTCCTAAGGTACTGCTGCTGCTGTTCTGAGCACTTTAAAACCACTGCCTCACAGAATGTTTTGAGGTCATAGGTTATTTCTGAAGATTGTCATAAATTGCTCTGTGTTAGGCTCCTGAAATTTTATGTACTGATGAAATTTCAAGTGTCCCTCTCAAAGGAGCACTCTCACAACACATATATGCATCCTTGCAATACTTTGAGCCTCACCATGACACTACAGTATTGTTTACTCTTCTCTGTGTTTAATGACTAGTTGTGATTCCTGAAACTTTCCCTAGAAATCTAACTACACACTGGCTAAGCTTTCTTCTTGTCTTTCTATTTACTTCTTTTCAAGACAGCATTAATGAGCACTCTAGATTCCTGTCCAGACTTCAAGAAATGAGAATTGTTTCCTTTCATAAAGAACTATATTATTTAGATAAACCTCCATTAAAAAGCTGTAAAAAACTATATAAATTACAGAACGGAATAATAAAAAGATAAAAGATAAGACAAATAGGGAAAATAGAAGTATATAACCTAAAGTGGAAAAATTGAAACCAAATAAGAATCAAAACAAATTTCAACTATATATCATATGAACAGTGACAAAAAAAATTACGTCCACACACACATACAAACCCAAAAATAGATTTCAAGGGGGAAAAAAGCTTTACTATAAATAAGTTGGAACACTTTCTCAATATAACAATGTTCTCAGAATTACATAACAATTTCATATTTGTATATTTTAAACAATATGTCTTCAAACGACATAAAGGGAAATTTGACCAAAAAAACCCACAATTCTAATCAGGAATGTAATAAACCTCTTGCAATATATAATAGAATAAGAAGATAAAAATAAGTAGGAAGCTACCATCCCCAAAAGTGACAAAAAACCTTCAAACATTCTATTTTCTATGAAAGTGTGGTAAGAACCAATGTTTTCAGTTATTTGCGAATTAACCAAGGCTTGCAGCAATCTGGAGAGCATTTATCAAGAAAAATGGATGAATATCAGTGAGACCAATGAACTTTGTGGCATTTTAGCTTGTCCTATAACCACATTCCCTATCCAGCTCTGGGGAAGCCTTGAAAAGCAACAGCCCCCAGTAATGGAGAAAACTAGAAGTATGACAGTCACTGGAGAGATGAGAATAGGGTTGGGGACCCTTCAATGCCTCACTCCAAAACAAGCATCCTTCTCTGACATGTCTGGTCATTCTCTGGAAGACTCAACTTGAAAGGTTGTTGTTATATGACTCAGTCCACCCGGTACAAAGCCTTTTTCCCAGGGGTGTTTGTTGAAAACAGTAAGAGGCAATTGTTTACACTGGGAGCTCCTGAAGGCTGTGGATACAAATTGAGGTAGATAATAGGCTAACCAAAAAAGTGAACATTTTCCAATGCATTCTATGAGTATTACCAAAAACAGATGAAGATGTCACAAGATAAGAAAACTACAGATCAACATTTTATAAATACAGATGTAAAAATTCTCAACAAACTTAATTCTGCACCATGTAAAAAGGATTATAAACCATGTTCATATAGAATTTAAGCCAGAAATGCAGTCTGTATCTGAAATTCAACATAATACATGAATGTAATATCAACTATTATTTCATTGTTATATGAATCATTGTAATACACTATACTCATGGGATATAGAACAAAACCCACTGTATTAGTCAGTTCTCATGCTTCTAATAAAGATGTATCCAAGACATAATTTATAAAGAAAAAGAGGTTTAATGGACTCACAGTTCCACATGGCTAGGGAGGTCTCATAATCATGGTGGAAGGTGAAGGAAGAGCAAAGGCACCTCTTACATAGCTGCAGGCAAGAGTGAATGTGGAGGGTAACTCCCCTTCAGAAAACCATCAGATCTCATGAGGCGCATTCAGTATCACAAGAACAGCATGAGAAAAGCCATCACTAGGTCCCTCTCATGACATGTAGGGATTATGGGAGCTACAATTCAAGATGTGATTTGGGTGGGGACACAGCCAAACCATATTACCCACATGATCTCTTTGATGATAGAAAGTGCTGAACTGGCAATAAAAGGGAATTTCCTCAACCTGGTAAAAATCACCTCCTGGGAAATTCAGCAAGTAAATGGAAGAAAAGATATCCAGATTGGAATAGAAGTAACATTACCTCTCACCTCTCTTTGCTGATGATATAATTGTGTTTATAGAAAAATCCTAAAAAATTTACACACACACACAAAGCCAGCTAATAAGTTTGGCAATATTGCAGTATTCATGATCAATATATAATAATTGTATTTCTATACACTAGCAAAGAACAGTCTATGTTCTTTGAACATAGACATAAGTCTATGAATTAATTTTATTAATTTCATTTATGATAGTATCAAAATGACAATATACTTAGAAATATATTAAAAAATAAACGTTTAACTTGGATATGGAAAACTACAGAATATTATTGAAATAAATTAGAGAAAACCTAAATAAATAGAAAGACATTGTGTGTTTATGGATTGGAAGATTTACTATTGTTAAGATGGCAATATTCCCTAACTTGATCTACAGATTTGCCGTAATTCCTATTAAAATTCCTGCTCTCCTTTTTTGCAGAAATTGATAAACTGATCTTAAAATCAATATGGAAATACTAAGGACCCAGAACAGTCAACCATCTTGCAAAAGAATATGAAACTAAGAGCACGCACATTTTCAGGGTGTGAGTTTGCATTAGTCAAATTTGTGTGGTGCTGGTATAAGGATAGACATATACACTAATAGAATATAAATGAGAATCCAGAAATAATCCCACACATTTATGGTCAATTGATTTTCAACAAGAACACCAAGACAATTTCAACAAATGGTGCTGAGACAACCGAATATTTACATGCAAAAAATGAATTAGGACCCCAATCTTATACCATGGAAAAAATTAAATGCATCAAAACTCTAAATTTAACAAGTCTATAAAACTCTTAGAAGGAAGCATAGATGTAAATGTTTATAACCTTGCACTAGGCAATGGTTTCCAGGATATAACACTTAAAGCACAAGCAACCAAAGAAATATTAGGTAAACTGGACTTTATGCAAATTAAAAACTTTTATGTTTCAAAGGACACTATCAAGAAAGTGAAAAGACAACCTACAAAATAGGAAAAAATACTCACAATTCACATATATGATTAGGATCTAGTTTCTAGAATATACTCAAAACTATTATACTTCAACAATAAAACAAAAATACCTTATTTAAAAATAGACAAATGATTTAAATACAAAGTTCTTCAAATTGGGAGAAAAGCAAATCATAAAACATTGTGATATGACTTTACATCCAATAGGATATCAAAATATAAAATACAGACAGTAATAAAAGTTGTGCATATGTGAAGAAATTGAAACCCTTATACATAGCTGATGAAAATGTAAAATGATACAGCTGTTTTGGAAAACACTTTGGCAGTCCTCAAAAAGCAAACCATTGACTTTTTATATGACCCAGCAATTCCACTTCTATGTATACACCAAAGAGAATTGAAAACATGTGTTTGCACAAAAACTTTTACATGAATATTCATAGCAGCATTATTCATAACAGTGCCAAAGTATAAACAACCTGAATGTTCACCAACTGATGAATGAATAAAGAAAATATGACATGTCCATATTATATGTATATATATAATTATTCATTCATAAAAATTAATGAAGTACTGATTTATGCTACAAACCATAGATGAATCTTAAAATAACAAAGTCAGACACAAAAAGCTACATATTATATGACTGCATTTATATAACATGTCTAGAATAAGCAAATCGTAGACACAGAAAGATTAGTGTTTGCTAGGATCTAAAGAGAAATAGGGATGGAAAGTGAATGATAATAGATACAGTATTTATCTTCAGTATGAAAATGGTCTGGAATTAGATATGGTTTCACAGTTGTATGAATACACTGAAAACCACTAAATTGTGCTTTTTAAAGGGGTGAATTTTATTGTGTGTATAACTTTTTTTTTTTTTTTTTTTTTGAGACAGGAGTCTCGCTCTGTCGCCCAGGCTGGAGTGCAGTGGCCGGATCTTAGCTCACTGCAAGCTCCGCCTCCCGGGTTCACGCCATTCTCCTGCCTCAGCCTCCCGAGTAGCTGGGACTACAGGCGCCCGCACCTCGCCCGGCTAGTTTTTTGTACTTTTTAGTAGAGACGGGGTTTCACCGTGTTAGCCAGGATGGTCTCGATCTCCTGACCTCGTGATCCGCCCATCTCGGCCTCCCATATTGTGTGTATATCTTAATAAACAATAAGAATGCATAAGATTTGGACATGTCCATGTTGTTACATATTTACAGAAATTGATCCTATGCCATACAACTCATTTCAAAAAATTTCAAAGGATGTAGTCATTCAGAATGTGTTGTATAGACCAACAGTGGAGATCATCAGCAAAATCACAAGATAGCTCTGAAAAGAGTAGTGAAATTGGTACAGTAATCCCAGGAAATCTTCACAATATGAAATAGACTATGCGACTAAGTTTGTCTATTGAATAGACTGAATATGTAATTTAAAATATTCCCACAAATGCCCATTCACTTTGAAAGTATGAATTCCTGTGTATTCTATGAAAAATTTAAGGAAGACATGTCAACCCTACACAAACACTTCTAAAGGACAAGGGAGAAAATGGTCCTAAATTATTTAATTCACCCATGATAAACTTTATATTGAAACCTGATAAGGGCTTTACAAAATAAGAAATTATTGGCCAACTTCATTAATAAAAATATATATTATATATTTTATTATATGTAATATAGCAATATGTAAGTATATTGAATCCAGAAATATATAGAAAACTCTATACATCATGACCAAGTTTGATTTATTACAAAACGTAAGATTCATTTAACAATAACAAAGTGTTACTATATTTTACCATGTTTACAGAATAAATGATAGACATCATTTGGTCATCACTTTTCAGACTCTTAGTTTTAAATTTTTTTGCTCAATGAACTCAGATACAGTGTTATTTCTATCACTATCATTGAGGTTTCACAGATTTCTGTAAGTACTGTAATGAAAATATGTCAACTCTAGGGCATTCTTCTTTAGGAAAACCTGATAACAGCAGGATCTTTTAAATTACATCCTGTAGATCAATTTGACATTAGTTTTTCAGCTGTCCCTCCTGAGGTCTCTCTGAAGGTACAAAGAAAAGGAAACAATCATTCTTTTATGGCTATCATAATTGCTGAAATGGAATCACATGGTATTTCTGCAACCTCTTTGCGAAAGTATGCCTCTTTATTTGTTGAAATGTTGTGAGAAAAAAAGAGAAAAGTTTTATTATGTGTCAAAGTTTGCTGATAATCGGAGATGACATCTTCCCACTTTGGATTCCTGTTTCTTACAGTTATTTGAGATAGAGAGAGACAACCCCATTTCAAATAAAATCTACCTACTTAATGACCACTCTCTTTCATGCTGCTATTATGCTTTTGCTATTTAAATACAATGTTATAATAATGCTTTAGGCACAACTGATTCCTAATTTTGTTTTACCTACATATTACTTTCCCTGCTATAAATTGTTTGCTTGATTTTCTAAATTATTAAATGCAACATCATGATCTGAGTAAGGTAAGGTGGGTATAAAAACTTAAATAATAATGCTAACATTTATTATGAAGAAATGATGTTCCTGTAGTTTCACATCCATAAAATTGAGAGAAATTTTGCACAATTCTGGGTTGTGCCCTATGTCAATTAAAAACAATACCAGAAACTTATAATGAGGTAATTATCCGCTTTTACTTTTTTATCAAGCTAGGCAGAACTTAGCTAAAATCCTAGCAATGCCAATTGCTTAATTTTCTGGAGACATCAATTTCTCCTTTGTAAAATTGTGGCAAGGCTACCTATCTGGTAGCAATTTCTGTGAGGACTGCATGAAATAATGGCAATTGCAGATTCTGTGATCTGGCACCTAGCACTTAGTATGGATAATCAAATTTGAGTTTCCTTGGCTCACTTCTTGTACCAAAAAAATTCATTTATGTATCCCATTGACANCAGAAATATATAGAAAACTCTATACATCATGACCAAGTTTGATTTATTACAAAACGTAAGATTCATTTAACAATAACAAAGTGTTACTATATTTTACCATGTTTACAGAATAAATGATAGACATCATTTGGTCATCACTTTTCAGACTCTTAGTTTTAAATTTTTTTGCTCAATGAACTCAGATACAGTGTTATTTCTATCACTATCATTGAGGTTTCACAGATTTCTGTAAGTACTGTAATGAAAATATGTCAACTCTAGGGCATTCTTCTTTAGGAAAACCTGATAACAGCAGGATCTTTTAAATTACATCCTGTAGATCAATTTGACATTAGTTTTCAGCTGTCCCTCCTGAGGTCTCTCTGAAGGTACAAAGAAAAGGAAACAATCATTCTTTTATGGCTATCATAATTGCTGAAATGGAATCACATGGTATTTCTGCAACCTCTTTGCGAAAGTATGCCTCTTTATTTGTTGAAATGTTGTGAGAAAAAAAGAGAAAAGTTTTATTATGTGTCAAAGTTTGCTGATAATCGGAGATGACATCTTCCCACTTTGGATTCCTGTTTCTTACAGTTATTTGAGATAGAGAGAGACAACCCCATTTCAAATAAAATCTACCTACTTAATGACCACTCTCTTTCATGCTGCTATTATGCTTTTGCTATTTAAATACAATGTTATAATAATGCTTTAGGCACAACTGATTCCTAATTTTGTTTTACCTACATATTACTTTCCCTGCTATAAATTGTTTGCTTGATTTTCTAAATTATTAAATGCAACATCATGATCTGAGTAAGGTAAGGTGGGTATAAAACTTAAATAATAATGCTAACATTTATTATGAAGAAATGATGTTCCTGTAGTTTCACATCCATAAAATTGAGAGAAATTTTGCACAATTCTGGGTTGTGCCCTATGTCAATTAAAACAATACCAGAAACTTATAATGAGGTAATTATCCGCTTTTACTTTTTTATCAAGCTAGGCAGAACTTAGCTAAAATCCTAGCAATGCCAATTGCTTAATTTTCTGGAGACATCAATTTCTCCTTTGTAAAATTGTGGCAAGGCTACCTATCTGGTAGCAATTTCTGTGAGGACTGCATGAAATAATGGCAATTGCAGATTCTGTGATCTGGCACCTAGCACTTAGTATGGATAATCAAATTTGAGTTTCCTTGGCTCACTTCTTGTACCAAAAAAATTCATTTATGTATCCCATTGACAGACCCAAAGGGTACAGTTCCTTAATTGATTTAATTTGACCAGGGATATACCCTTAATCTTATATAAACAAATTTATAGATGTGGATAAACCAATCATCCTTTCTCAATAAATAATATAAACTTTGTCAACTAATGGAGCCAACTGTTAGCTTCTTGAATAAAATCATGTAAACTTGGGCTTAGGGCTCCCATGTTTACTAGGTGTTATACAAGATGAGATTATGGAAGCATTGAGCAGATAATGAAAGGGAAAACAAAGTCAACAGCATGACAAGGACTTCACAGTTCTCCCTGTAAAGAGCGAACACCCTTCGTTCCTGATATATGTGGTTTCAGACTCAATTCCCATTACGCCATACCCTGAGAGTCTACTACCTTATTTTGTATGTCCTTTGGAACATACATCTTTTGTATGTTAGTTGGCTTGAATGTATTCTACTCATTACAATCAAATGAGTTTGGACTATAAAATTGTTCCACTGCTTTTAAAGTTATGTCATTTAGAGCAGCATATATTAGTTTTCAAAATATTAAGTTGCACCATGGCTTTTTATGAATATTGATTATTCAGTAGACTGTATAAGATTGGCTAATAGGTTTACCTATATGTAGTCTGGCTTAAAACTACATCTTTACCTTAAAAGTGTTAATGCTTTCATCTATGTCTTGAATATTGAAGAAAAAAATGTAAAATGAAGATTACATAAGCCTAGGGAAGAAAAATGACCAAAACAGTTTGCCCAACTGTTTGAATGAGTTGTGCACAAAACACTATGGTCCTAAATTGTGTTACGTGTCTAATATTTATTCCTTTAGAAAGGATAGGAAGAGTCCAGGTAGTTCTTTCCTGAATAGGATTCCCGGTAATTCTTAATAAGTAAAACTTAAAATTCTTAAATATATACTTGTAAACTTTTAGATTAAATTATCATATGCATATAATAAAATCATACAGTTCTTAAGTGTACTGGACAATGAATTTGTATTAAGTGGCAGCACTCACGTAACCACTTCAAAGTTCCTAATATAGAATACAACTAGCACTCAAAGAAACCTCCTTCATTTCTACTCCCAATCATTGATCTTCCCCAAAGGTAACAATTTGTCTAATTTTCTGATAAGATTAGTTTTACCTGTTCTTGAACTTTATATAAATGGAACTACATACTGTGCATTATTGTGCCACTGGCTTTGCCTTGCTAGTGCTATGTCTATGTAATCTATCAGTCAACACTGATGTGTATAGCAGCTGTTAGTTCTTTTACACTGACAAGTTATAATTCATGATGTAAACATGCTACTATTTCATGGTACAATTATATACAATTGATTCCACCATTTATAAGCAGTTTTTTTTTTTTTTTTTTTTTTAAGTTTTTAGTTATTAAGAATACTGCTGTGAATCCTAGTTCCAGGAAAGAACTACCTGGACTCTTCCCTAACTCTCTTTCTAAATGCAGCTATAGAGCCTGAACAGAAAGCATATGACAACTATTGACCATTCTGAAAAGTAAACAATGACGTTTAAATTGGGGAAGAAGATCAGAATTCAAAATTATAGGGCCAGGCGCAGTGGCTCAAGCCTGTAATCCCAGCACTTTGGGAGGCCGAGACGGGCGGATCACGAGGTCAGGAGATCGAGACCATCCTGGCTAACACGGTGAAACCCCAACTCTACTAAAAAAGTACAAAAATCTAGCCGGGCGAGGTGGCGGGCGCCTGTAGTCCCAGCTACTCAGGAGGCTGAGGCAGGAGAATGGCGTAAACCCGGGAGGCGGAGCTTGCAGTGAGCTGAGATCGGGCCACTGCACTCCAGCCTGGGCGATAGAGCGAGACTCCATGTCAAAAAAAAAAAAAAAAAAAAAAAAGAATTCAAAATTATACCAAACTGGCATGAGTTTACCATTTTTCTCCTTTGTTATTCATGTTGCTTGGCCCAGTAGGTGGGCACAGCCTCAGAATTACAAAGCAGAGTGAGGTAACTAATGCCTAAGCTTTCTGGCCAAAGACATGGGAAGAAGAACCACAGGGAAATGGAAAATAACAGAGAGATAAATGAAAGCACTCACAAAAGTGACCCCATAAATTTGAGAATTCCTAAGCGCACACTAGAGCCACACATGCAAAGATTTGTTCTTCATAGGCATTAAAAAAGACTGAAGCTGAGTCAGCAGATAGACCACCACTCTTGCTGGCCGCTGGATTGCCACACATCAAGGAGCACTTCAAAGACTGAAAACTGAACAGACTATGAACCATAGCCCACACAGGGCGTGTTGGAACTTGCAACCTAAATCTACCCAGGCTATTGCCTGTTTAAACACAATGTCATCATTCTCAAAGGGATTGAAATAAGACCTATATATTACAATTATATAAAATACAGAATAAATTTTACTATAAAATATAAAATTAACTACACATATCCAAAATAAAATATATGTATATGGGTATATGTGTGTATGTGTTTATATAAATGTGTGTGTATTTGTGTTGGTGAATATAATCATGCCTTATTTGGATATGGAAAATGACATATTTATTCATTCTTTTTATCCCTTATGTTTTAGAATATATTTTTCTGACTCACTACACTGGTTTGTACATCCAAACAAACCAGTGATAAATGAATGAAGCGATGACAAAAGAGTTTCAATATTTCACGATGTTTGCTGCATGTTTGTATGTATGTACCCTGTCAGATCAAGAGAATTCTCTAAATTTTTGGTTTGCTGAGGGCTTTTATTAAATGAATGTTAAATTATACAAACTGTTCTGCATTTATTATTCTGAAAGAATAATAAAATTTATCTTTGTTATTTTAAAATAAGATTCTGATGCCTTTTCACATGTTAAAGTAACATTAGCTTATGTAATAAAATCAATTTGGTATTGTTTTATTATAAATCTGAGTTGGATATAGTAATTCCTTATTTAAAATTTTGGGATCTAAATAAGTGTGATGGCCATGTAATTTTTCTTTCCTTAAATTTTTTCAAATTTGTATTTTTAGAGATAGGGTCTCACTGTCACCCAGGCTAAAGTACAGTGGTATAATCACAGCTCACTACAGACTCAAACTTCTGTACTCAAGCAATCCTTCTCCCTCAGCATCCTGAGCAGCTAGGACTACTAGTGTGTACCACTATGACTGGCTAATTTTATTTTTGTTGAGACGAGGGTCTTGCTATATTGCCCAGGCTAGCGTCTGACTCCTGGACTCAAGCAGTTATCCTTTCTTGGCTTCCTAAAGTGCTGGTATTTCAGGTAGGAGCCAGCATGCCCAGCCTCTTTCTTTTAACATATTTGTCCATGTTGTACAAATGTTATGCTGGGTTTTTAAAATATTTTCAGAAGCTTTTAAACAATTCTATGAAAGAGTTTATTCTAAAATGACATTATTTCTTTTTTAGATTTTTATAAAATTTAATTGAGTAGCCAAGTGGGCCTTGGGTCATAGATTAAATCCTTTAATATAAAGTTATTTATATTTTAAAATGTCTTTTGATGTTACTTCTAGTAAATTGTATTTTTCAAGAAATCTGTCCATTTACTTTCATTATTTTGTGCCTTCTATACTGTAGTTGAGAAGACAGTGTAAGTCTTGTTCCTTTATGAAGATAATGTTTATTCTTTGACTATTTGTAAATATTTTATTTATTTTTATTGATTTATTATACTTGTACATATTTTGGGAGTACATATGATATTTTGGTACCTGTTTACAATGAGTAATGATAAAATCAGGTAATTTGGAGTTTTCATTACCCTAAATGTTTATCTTTTCTTTGTGTTGGCAATATTGCAATTTTTCTCTTCTAGTTATTTTGAAACCCACAATCTATTAGTCACTATTATTTCTCTACCCTACTACCAAATACTAGAACTCACAGCTTCTATTTATCTGTATTTTTCTACCCATTAACCAACTTCTGTTTATCCCTTTCTTTTCACTTCCCTTCCCAGCCTCGGTTAGTCACCTTTCTACTCTCTACCACCATGAGATCCACTGTTTTAGCTCCCAGACATGAGAGAAAACATATCATATTTGTCTTTCTGTTTCTGGCTTATTTTATTTAACATAAAGGAACCTCCCCTTCCATCCAGGTTGCTGCAAATGACAGGATTTAATTTTGTATGATGGAATAATATTCCATTGGGTGAATATAGCACATTTTTTTTATCCATTCATCTGCTGATGGACACAAGTTGCTTGCATATGTTGTATTATAAATAGTGCTGCAGGAAACATGGGAGTTCAGATAGTTCTTCAAAAAATATATTTTTTTCTTTTGGATATATACTCGTCAGTGGAATGGCTGGATTACATGGTAGATACACTTTTAGAATTTTTAGGAACTTCCATAATATTTTCCCGTAGTGTCTGTACTAATTTGCATTTCTACCGACAGTGTACTAGCATTCTCCTCTCTCTCCATCCTCTTCAACACTTGTTATCTTCACTGATAAATGTCATTCTACCAAATGTGAGGTGATATCACATTGTTGTTTTGATTTGCATTTCCCTGATTACTGATGTTAAGTATTTTTTTTTTCATATATTTGTTGGCTGTTTGTATGTCTTTGCTTGATAAATATCTATTAATTTCCTTTTACCATTTTAAAACGTGATTATTTATTTATTTATTTATTTATTTGCTGTTGGGTTGTTTGAGTTCCTTGTATATTCTGGATATTAGTCCCTTATTGGATGAATGGTTTACAAATATTTTCTCCCATTCTGTAAGCTGTCTCTTCACTGTATTGACCATTTTCTTTGTTAGGCAGAGGATTTTTAGCTTGATATAATCAAATTTCTCTATTTCTGCTTCTGTTGCCTATACTTTTGAAGTCTTACCCAAAAAAGTTTTGCCCAGATCAATGTCCTGTACTGTTTCCCCAGTGTTTTCTTTTCATATTTCAGGCCATACATTTAAGTCTTCAATCCATTTTTTAGTTGGTTTTTATACATGATGAAAGATTGGGCACTAGTTTTATTCTTGTGCATATGAATATTCAGTTTTCCAAGCACTATTATTAGAGTCTGTCATTTCCCCAATGTATGCTCTTGGTGTCTTTGTCAACAATGAATTGGCTGTTAGTACATGGGTGTGTTTCTGAGTTCTTTATTCTGTTCCATTGATCTATGTGTCTGTTTTTAATGACAGTATCATGCTGTTTTGGTTATAAAAGCTTTGTAGTATAATTTGTAGTATAATCAGGTAATGTGATACCTCTAGCTTTGCTCTATTTGTTCAAGGTTGCTTTAGCAATTTGGGGTTGTCTGTGCTTCCATATGAATTTAAGGATTGTTTTTTCTGTCTCTGTGAAGAATGGTTCTTGGTATTTTGATAGGAATTGCATTGAATCTCACTTTAGGTAGTGTAGACATTTTTACAATATTCTTACAATCTATAAGCATGGGATATCTTTCATTTCTTTGTGTCCTCTTTAATTGCTTTCATCAGTGTTTTATTGTTTTCCTTGTAGAGATCTTTTACTTCTTTGGTTAAATCTATTTCTAGGTAGGGCTTTTTGTAGTTATGGTAAATGGTGTTTTTTTCTGATAAATTTTTCAGATTGATTGCTGTTAGTGTATATAAACACTACTGATTTTTGCATGTTTATTTTGTATTCTGTAAATTTACTTAATTTGTTTATTCCTTCTAACAGTTTTCTGTGGAGTAATTAGGTTTTTCTAAATATAAAATTATGTCACCTCCAAACAAGGATAATTTGACTTCTTCCTTTACAATATGGATGCCCTTTTTTTCTCATGCCTAATTGCTCTGGCTAGGGTTCCAGTACTAGGTTGAATAGAAGTGGTGAAAATGGATGTTCTTGTCTTGTTCCAGAGTTTAGTGGAAAGGCTTTCATTTTTTCCCCATTCAGTGTGATATTAGCTGTGAGTTTGTCATATATGGCCTTTATTGTGTTGAGGTATGTTCTTCTATACTTAATTTGTTAAGAGTTTTTGTCATAAAGGAATGTTGAATTTTTTTTCATTTCTTTTTCAGCATCTATTAAAATGATCACATGGTTATAGTTCTTGATTCCTTTGATGTGATATATCTTGTTTATTAATTTGCATATGTTA
Source organism: Rhinopithecus bieti (assembly GCF_001698545.2). Classification (NCBI taxonomy): domain Eukaryota; kingdom Metazoa; phylum Chordata; class Mammalia; order Primates; family Cercopithecidae; genus Rhinopithecus; species Rhinopithecus bieti. The sequence goes on from NW_016812512.1 coordinate 89,442, forward strand.
AATCATTTTGCATCTCTGGATGAATCCACTTGATCATGGTGAATGACGTTTTTAATATGTGTTCAATTTAGTCTTCTAGTATTTTGTTGAGGATTTTTGCATCTATGTTCATCAAGGATATTGGCCAGCAGTCTTCTGTTTTTAAATGTCCTTATCTGGTTTTGGTATCAGTGTAATGCTATGTTAGTAGTATAAATTAGGAAGAATTTCCTCCTTTTAAATTTTTCGATATAGTTTGTATAGAATTGGTGTTATTTCTTCTTTAAATGCTTGGTAGAATTCAGCAGTGAAGCCATCAAGTCCTCAGCTTTTCTTTGATGGGAGACTTATTACTACTCCAATTTGGGTTCTCATCATTTTTCTGTTCAGATTTTCTATTTCTTTATGGTTCAATTTTGGTAGATTTTAGTCTTAGGTTTTCAAACTATTATGTATCCAGATGTGAATTTCTTTAGATATCTATCTATCTATCTATCTATCTATCTATCTATCTATCTATCATCAGTCTTTGTTTATCCATAGATGTATCTATCTAGAGATAGATCTTTATTAAGGTTAAGAGAGATTTTTGAACCCATAACTTAATATTGTTGTTAGTTTTGGGAAATCTCTACCAATAATTCTTCAAATACTTCTTCGGCTTTAGTATTTTTCTTTTCTATTCCTGGGACTTTGATGTCAAGTACATTAGGCCTATTTAATATGTTTCTATAATGTATATCCTCTTTTGTGTATTTTTTATGCTAGTTTTTCTATCTGTGGTAACTTAGATGTTTTCTGTTGATACATCTTCCAGTTTACTAATCTATATTTTTTCTAATTTTCTTTTAAATTTATATATTTATTTCTATGATATTTATTTGTATAATTCCAGTTTTCTGGTGTATTCATTATACTTTTATCTATTAATATCATAGTTCTTTAAAAATTCATTTTAATACCATTATCTGGACCTTCCAGTGGGCCCTATGTATGCAATGTATACTTATAAGGGGATAAAGAGAGATTTGAAGACAGAAGAGGAAATAAAAGATGATGATGTGGTGATGCAAGCAGAGGGAGAAAAGGCAACATGATGTGGGGCCACAAACTAAGGAAATGGTAGAGCTTCCAGAATCTGGAAAAAGTAAGTACACGGATGCGCTCCTAGAGCCTCTGGAGAGAGTACATCCCTACTGACAACATGATTTCAGTCCAATGAAACTTATTTTAAGAGAATAATTTACCAGTAAGTTGGTGGTTATTTGTTACAGCAATAATAGGAAATTAATATGGATACATTTAGATGAATGTTGGACTTTGTATATAAAATACTTACAAAACCTCTGAATAATGTTATTTTGTTTCAGAGAGAGTATCATCTTTTTTTTCTAGTTGGCAGAAAAGTGAAGGGAAGATTACCTTGATTTAATCAAGACTAGTCTATTTTCAGATTCCCCTCTTCTAGTATGTAGCCCTCTAGTGTCTCATTAAAAGCCAGGGGTTTTAACAAGGACATCTTCTTCTTCTTGGCACTATCAATTTATGAAACAGAGTTTGAAAATGCTCTTGACATCAGGGATGAAATTATTAAAGTAATGGTCCTTTTCTTCAAGGGACTCGAAATTAGACAGACTCTAACACACCTGTGATCCAATAGCAAAACTGTTCAATTTTATGGCAGTTTGGGAGATAGTTTGAAGTCCCTCACATCCCCATGTTTTCAGTCTTTTCTCCAGATTCTGAAATTTAAAAATATTTATATTCTCAGACTCTTTTGCTGGTAGTGACGATCGTGTGGCCTAGTTCCAACCAATGAAGTATTTAAAGGTATTCTCTGTAGAGGGCTTGACTTTTACAGAAATAGACAATATCTCGGTAGAAAAAGGTTTTTGGCTCTTCCCATTCTTTCTGCTAGAACACAGGCTGTAACCATATTGTCACCATGTAGCACAAAAAGAGATGTTGTACCATAAAGACAGCAAGAGCCCATTTCTTAACTACATTGATGAATTGGACCAGTTACCTACAGACTTTATATACATATATTGAATGAACCTTGAATTTCTTTAAGCCATGAACGTATAAGGCTTCAATGCATTCTTTCCCAGTACAGGGGGCTAAGAGGAAGGAACAACTAGTTTTAGTGGTGGAAATTATAAGGAAGTGTAGAGGGAGTGAATCTACATGAAAAATGTAGTATATTATCTAAGTATAGAAGAATAAGCAGGCCTTTTTATATGGTGATGGTAGGAAGTGGGGTGGTAATCTAAATTTGGAGCACCACATTGAAGCATTAACTTAGTAACGAAAACACAAGGTTGAAATGGAGAAAATGTGATAGATTTATATGAGACAGGAGGCTGGGAAGTTATCTGGTGTCACATTTTGCAAGAGGCTTGATTTTTATTCATCAGAATCTCCTCCTAGCATCACTAGAATGCCATAGGGATTTTTCAGTAGGAATTTATATAGTCCATGTTTCACCCAAATAACTTGTGAAAATAGATTGGTGGTGCGAGTATAGGAAGGGTTTGATGCTGGTGACTTATGCCAGGTATGCTTAGTTCAGTGGCTTCAGAACTTGTATATTGAAATGATGTAACATAAATGTAACTCTTCAGTAATATAATTCTAATATATTCTATAAACCTCCATATGGCATGAGCCTTTGATATTTTTAGAGGGATATCTATATCTATGTACAAGCACAGAGGGTAAAATCAACAAGAGTCCTCCTGTTTAGAGTCTCAAGGCCTTTGGTCAGTTACACTATTTTATTTTTCTCTTGACCTTATAGACCTCCAGTTCATTGAACTTCTGGGTACAAAACTAGAGACATCTGTTCTGTTGAACTTTTCACAATTGATATGTTAATTAAAAATGACTTTTGGCTTTTAACATTGTTTATTTTTCATAATATATATACCCTATGGCATTTCACAATGGGTGTTGTCTTATAAATATCAAATATAAATAAACAAAGCAAGCAATTCATTATTACTTCCCGACTAAAATTTGTACATGATGTAACTCTAAGCTTTTTCTTTCACCTCTATCTGGCCAGAATATTCTGGGATTTCCTCCAGAATAAAGATCAGCTCAGTGGGATTCATGCATCTGTCACATCTGGACTATCTCAATACAGCCTAGTCAGTGTGCACAGAGGCCATGTGAAGGTTGTAGATTGCATAAAGTGTGACAGCCTGCCTATATTTTGCAGCCAAAAGCACAAGCATATTATCCAATTTCCTACTTTCGAATGCAGGATTCTTTTTATTACACCAACACCAACCACAAAACAATCAGGACAAATTTAGGCCAAGCTAGAAACCATTCAACAACCCTGCGGAAGGCAGGAGAAAGTAGACACCTAGTCCTTCCTTTGGAATCATGGCTTTTAAACAAAGATGATACATAGCTTGTGAGAAAAAATAGTAGCGCTGTACATAATAATAGAATAACATTGCAGAACAACAAAAACTACAATGAACTTGCCTGAGGATGTGGATGACCTGCTCGGAGGTTTTCCTCTATTTTTTTTCATATCTAGACTCTGAAAGAGGCTATCCCGTTCTAAAAGTACTGAAGTTGGAGGAAGGGAGATCTGAGAAATAGTTGCTGTATATATAATAGAATATTGGAAAAATGAGGGTTGGTTATATTTTATAGACATAGATAGATATAGATGTAGATACAGATACATAGCGTGTTCCTAAAGAGCCACTTTTCAGACCTCAAGATTAAACATGATGCTTTATATTTCAAGATAGACACATATATACTACAGACTGTCTGATGATATGTATTTATAGATAACATTGTATATCAAGCAAAAATAATAAAATTTAACATTATTAGAGGAACCAAAATGATGTTTTATGCATAATTCTGTCATAATTCTAACAATAAAAGAAAGCAAATCTGAATTTACTGAATCATTTAATTCTCACCATAATAGCAAAACTACTGAATTACAAAAATAACTTGTTACAAAATAAATGATACTTATGAGATTTAATTATTCTAAATTTAATAAAACATAATAAAAGGATATTTGCAAAAGGTTAGAGTTTAGAAAAGATGAATATCAAGCAAATCTGACAAGTTACTTTTCATAAATGTTAGATTAAAATGTCAAAAGTAGCCATTTATGTGTCTAAGATTTTATCTGTAGTCTTTAACAGACTTTTATAGAACACTTACATTTAGAAAAGCTTTTTTTAAATTCTTAGGAATACGAGAATTAAAAATAAATAAGAAAATCCCATTGCTTTAGCGGATTTCATAATCTATTTGAGGATAAAGTTATGTAATACCTTAATGGAGATAAAATTTGGGCCACACTGATGTATACTTTAGTTGTTTTCTTACGTGTGGGAGTAATGTTCTTTATCATCCACAAAAGTGCTAGAAAGTGTACTACCCGGTTTACATCTATTTTTTTTTTAACTCCATGACAATCCTATGAAATAAACAGAGAATTATGATTCCCATTTTGAAGATGATGAAACTGAGACTCAGAAAGATGAAGGATTTATCCAAAGCTGCACAGCTGACAGGGCTGGAAATGACACTTAAAGCCATGCTTGTCTGTCTGATTTTAGACACAATGCTTTTAACCTCTACTAATTATTCTCTGTACTGTTTCCAGAGAAAACTGTCTAAATAAACACCTCTGATTATGACACATTATATGTTTTACATTTTTTCCAGTGACTGCTCTTTGCTTATAGAACCAAAACTAAATTTCGTAACATGGTATAAAAACAGATAAGCTCCTGCCCATTTATCTTGCCCCTTATCTCTCTTTACTGAGCACTTTGAAACTCTTTTATCCTACCACACTGAATTCCTTTTAGTTGTAAGTGTGCTGACTTGTGTATTTGTGTCTGTACTTATGCTGCTTGCTCTGCCTTCAATATCCTTTTTTTCTTTTCTGTTTTTTTTTTTTTTTTCTTTTGAAAAAAAAATCTTGCTCTTTCATCCAGACTGGAGTGCAGTGGCATGATCTTGGCTCACTCCAGCCTCCACTCCTCAGGCTCAAGTGATTTTTCCCACCTCGGCCTCCCAACTAGTTAGGATGAAAGTTGTGCACCCCCATGCCCTGCTAAATATTTTTTTGTATTTTTTATAAAGATGGGGTTTCATCACCTTGCCCAGGCTGGTTTCAAATTCTTGGGCTCAAGCAATTCACCCACCTCATCCTCCCAAAGTGCTGGGACCATCAGCCACTGCCCTTGGCCATGAATATTCTTTTTTAATTTCATAACTTGTGAGACAGACTTATCCTTCAGAATAAGCTCCAGTGTCACTTGCATTCGTGAGACTTTGCTGATCCTTGAAGTTACTGACCACTGATAACCTTCCCCATTTGCTTCTACATCATCTACATCATATGATGCAAATATTTATTGGGATGTTTTAATTTGTATATTTTCCCCTACAATCACCAGACTTTAAACTCTCTGAGAGGATGGTTTTACATGTTTAGTTATGTTACTCTTGTATATGGCACATAATAAAATACATAGTAAACGTTTCTAAATGAATAAATTAATGATTTACTTTATAGATGAAAAAATTATTACCTATGGGTCTGGGTTACATATAGTGAGATATATAAGAGAAGCTCATATTGCTTACACAGTACATTCAATACATGATTATAGATGATTTAGAAAGTCTTATATAGACTTGCATATTATTAAATGCCTATCACGTCTAAAACACATTCATTCATATCCATCGCTCATATGTGAAAGTCCAAGTGACTTAGTTACTAAAAGCCCCTGCCGATTTCTCCAGCATTTTCTCCTGCTATTTATTCTTTATGTTTGTATTAGTCTGTTTTCACACTGATATAAAGAAATGCCCAAGACTGGATAATCTTTAAAGGAAAGAGATTTAATTGACTCACAGTTCCACATGGCTGGTGAGGCCTCAGGAAACTTACAATCGTGGCGGAAAGTGAAGCAAATATGTTCTTCACAAAGCAGCAGGAGAGAGAAGTGCAGAGAAAAGGGGAAAGAGCCCTTTATAAAACCATCAGAGCTCATGAGAACTCACTCACTATCATGAGAGCAGCATGGGAGAACTGCCCCATGATCCAATTACCTCCTACAAGGTCCCTCCCCTAACACATGGGACTTACCATTCAGATTACAATTCAAGATGAGATTTAGGTGGGGACACAGAGCCAGACCATATCAATGCTCTGCTCATGCTAAATTGCTTGAAATTTCCTAAATACACCATCTTATTTCATACGTCTGTGCCTTGCGTATGTTGCATTCTCTCATCAGCTTAAGTTCACCTTTGAAATCCTGCTTATGTGAAACTTTCTCTCTGAAGTCTTTCTTTTCCAATGTCCTCAGCACCCTTTGCTCCATGACAGCCACTTGCTGTGAAGGTTTTGCTGTCTCTTACCTGTTATATTCTGCTTTTGACCCTGACATATAATTTAAATTTATGTATAACTTGTATGTAACCATTTCTTTCTACTAAAATATAAGCTGCTTGGAGAAATGTCTTAAGACATTGGTCTGGGCAATGGATTTTCGGGCAAGACCTCAAAAGCACAGGCAACAAAAGCAAAAATAGACCAACAGGATGACTTCAAACTAAAAAGCTTCTGGACAGCAAAGAAAATACTCAATAGAGTGAAGAGACAACCTATAGTATGGGAGAAATTATTAGCAAGCTACTCAACAGGGAATTAATAATCAGAATATATAAGGAACTCAAATAACCCCATGGCAAAAAAACAAAACAAAACAAAACAAATAATTAAAAAACCGCAGATGATCTGAATGGATATTTCATGAAAGAACACATACGAATGGCTAACAAGTACATGAAAAAATTCTCACCATCACTAATAATCAGGGAAATGCAAATAAAAATCACAATGAGGCATCGTCTTCTATTTGGTAGGTTAGCCTTTATCAAAAAGTCAAAGGAGACTGAGCACAGTGACACACAACTGTAGCCTCATGACTTGGGAGACTGAGGCAGGAGGATGATGTGAGCCCAGGAGTTCGAGTCCAGCCGGGCTAACATGAGACACCATTTCTTAATTTAAAAATGTCAGACGATAACAAGTAGTGTTGGAGAGGATGCAGAGAAAGGGGAATGCTAATATACTGTTAATGGAAATATAAATTAGTGCAACCACTATGGAAAACAGTGGTTTCATCACTGTTTAGTAGTGGTTGTACTACTTAAAAAAAAATAAAATAAAATAAAAATAGATCCACTATGTAATCCAGCAATCTCACTACTGGATGTATAATCAAAGGAAAGGGACTCAGTATGTCAAACATATGCCTGGGCTGCCATGTTTATAGCAGCAATATTCATAATAGCTATGATATGGAAGCAAACTAAGTGTATATTAGTGGATGAATGGATAAACTATTATATATAAAATGTTATTTTATTCCTTTTTATGTCTGAATAATATTCTATTGTATATTATTCAGACATAAAAAGGAATACAATCCTGTCATTTGCAGCAACATAGATGGAACTGGAGGTCATTATGTTAAGTGAAATAAACCTGGCATAAAAAGACAAATATTCACTATTTTCATTCATGTGTGGGAGCTAAAATAGTTGCACTCATTGAGCTGGAAAGTAGAATAGTGGTTACCGAAGGGTGGGAAGAAGGGTGGAGGGAGAATGAACAGAGGTTGGTTAATGGTATAAAAATACACTTAGATAGAAGGAATAAGTTCTAGTGTTTCATAGCACAGTAGGGTGACAACAGTTAAGAATAGTTTATTGTATATTTCAAAATACCTAGGAGAGAAGATTTAGAATGTTCCCAACACAAAGAAATTATAAGTATAATCATTGAAATTGTGGCTTTGAAATATTTAAATTAAGAAATTATTGGCCGGGCGCGGTGGCTCAAGCCTGTAATCCCTAGCACTTTGGGAGGCCGAGACGGGCGGATCACGAGGTCAGGAGATCGAGACCATCCTGGCTAACACGGTGAAACCCCGTCTCTACTAAAAATACAAAAAACTAGCCGGGCGAGGTGGCGGCGCCTGTAGTCCCAGCTACCCGGGAGGCGGAGCTTGCAGTGAGCTGAGATCTGGCCACTGCACTCCAGCCTGGGTGACAGAGCGAGACTCCGTGTCAAAAAAAAAAAAAAAAAAAAAAAAAAAGAAATTATTGATAAAAGGGAGTCAAGATTGAATAAATTACTAGTAGGTAATGGATGTCCCAATTGCCCTGATTGGATCATTACACATTGTATGCATGTATTAAAATACTACATGTACCCCATAAATATGAACAATTCTTACACATCAATAAAATTTTTTAAAAATGGAAAAACATAAGCTGCTAAAGTACAGGAAAAGTATCTTCCTCTTTATATCTCTAACTTCTACTAATGTGTTAGCATGAGGTAAATGTAAAAGTCAACCTGGTACACCTGTCGTATTTTGTAAGTAGGGATAATTACTATAAATTTAAGACTGTTATTTTAACATAAAAACTAAGTTGATTTCATTTAGAATTATCAAAGTACAAACCAGCAATATTTCTTCTAGTAATGCATTTATGTATCAGTTATGCGTTAAACAATTAAACCTCATCGCTACTAAAAATACAAAAATTAGCTGTGCATGGTGGCACATGCCTGTAGTCTCAGCCACTTGGGAGGCTGAGGCAGGAGAGGTTGCAGTGAGAGGAGAGGTTGCAGTGAGCCAAGATTGTGCCACTGCACTCCGGCCTGGAGACAGAGCAAAATTCTGTCTCAAATAAAAATAAAATAAAATAAAAAGTGCACAATCTGAGGATACATATTCTCAGAACAATTAGCATTGAGTTGGTTTGGTTTCTTGTCTTTTACAAGAAAATCACATAATTCGCTCAAGAAATCTTTTTGGTGTCCTTATGAGCAATTTATTTGACAGTATGTCTTTAGGAAACTATATTTTCATTATTAAACTTTCAAGTTGCATGTTCCTAGAACTTGTCAATGTCTGTCAACTGGTCCTTATAAAGTGGAAGTGGGACTGGAAGGTGTTAGAAGGTAGGAATTTTATTTTAATTTCATATATTTTATATTTTGAAACCATTATAATAATACATACTTTTATTATTTTAGTAAATATAGAAAATAAATAGTATATCTGACTGAACATGGTTCAATAGCTGTTTTCAAAGTGAATCCCTTAAAAACTATTTTGTTATAAAAAATATGTTTTGACATAATTTGGTGTTGAAAAGAGTTTTCTTTATAGATTGTCCTTAATACTCTTGTCTATCGAGGTACAGTAACCTTTTCCAAAATCATGACTTTTATGTTTCAATGATAAAATACACAGACACAACTTAATTAAAATCTAGGGCCCTCCTGGCTCCCTAATATTTCCCCTCCAACGCAAAATAAAGTAAAATATTTCTACTAGAAACATCTGTGTACAGAAATCACAATAAGCATATTGTTCAATGGTTCAGACATATATTTCTTTTTCCACATTCACAATGAATTTGGAAATATTAACAGATATTATCTGAATAAAATACATTACTGTTTTGCCTACCATTTCATGTATGGTTCTTATTTAAGTTATGTGGAAAATTAGTACAGGAATACTAGTAATTTCTTCAATCCTGACTCTCTTTTATCAGTAATTTCTTAATTTAAATGTTTCAAAGCCACATTTCCAATGATTGATAATTATTTATTTATTTATTATTAATAAATAATATTTATTTTTAGCCTTGAATTTCTTTCTTATATCTCTATTTTTTAGTTCTTTCAACGTTCTGTTTTCTCACTGATTTTTTAAATGATTTTCTTTTTTTACAGTTTTTGTGTGCCTAAATTTTTTATTTTCAATTTATAATGCCGTTAAGTTGGGTAAATAGCCTTCAATATTATATTAATGCGTCATTGCTCATTGTTACAGATAAATGATCTGAAGCCAGACTGATTTTATTTCTTGTATTTTATTTGTCTATTTTCTGTTTTTTTCTGTCCTTTATTCTTGAGGTAATTGGTTTAACAAAATAAATATATATATTTGAGATGGAGTTTCGCTCTTGTTGCCCAGACTGGAGCAGAATGGAACGATCTTGGCTCACTGCAACCTCCACCTCCCGGGTTCAAGCAACTCTCCTGCCTCAGCCTCCCGAGTAGCTAGGATTACACCATGCCCAACTAATTGTTTGTATTTTTAGTAGAGACGGGTTTTCTCCATGTTGATCAGGCATTGTGGGTTCTTTGATGATAAAAGTTGAACTGTTTTTTCTCATCACTAAGATGTGTTCCAAATCCATAGTTCCACAGTTCCATCCTAAGTTTCAAAGCTTAGGAACATTTCTTTGGTGCCTGTCATTAATTCATTTATTTAACAAGTAAGTTCCTACTGTGTTCCAGTCAATGTTCTGATTACAGAGAACACAGTAGGTAGCAAAACAGAGGAAGTGCCTGCAGTCTGGTGAAGGAAACTGACAATAAACACTTAACTAAATGGTTTGGTTATTTATGCATTTACCATTGTGGTGATAAATATAGTGCAGACCCAGGATGGAGTGCCCAGCACTGGAGGTTGTTAGTTTATAAAATGTAGGTGGGGAAGGCCTTATGTATATGCTGACATTGAACAGAATCCTGAAGGAATTGAGTGAATGAGCCAAACATTTTAGGGAAAAGTGTTTCAGAAAGAGGAAACAGCCACATGCAAAGATTCACCTTTTATGTGACTTGAGAACATGGTAAACAAGTTTAAAGAAGAGAATAAGCCAGTGTGGCTGGCATAGAATGAGCGTAGATTAAAACGGAAGGAGATTAATTCAGAAAGGTAGTGGTGGCATGTGAAAACTTAGTCGTCATACTTTAACGGCTCTAATCTCTCTGTTATCTCTGGCACATGTGAAATGAATCTTGAAAATCCTTGATTTACTCTTCACATTTCTAACTTTTACTCTCATTCTTTTCATTTTGTTTTCTTTGCACTTTTCAATGTGTTGAGGTAAAACTTCAGTTCAATCTTACAGTTTACCAGGGTGAATCATCAATAATATCAATTTTACTAATCATCCAGTGTATAACATTGAAAATTTACCTAGTTGTGTTTTTAATATCTAAGAATAATATGTCTTGAAGTATTATCTATCATGCTCATGAATTTTTTATTTTTTTATTTTTTGGTTCCTGAATTTATATCCATGATTGTAGATAAGACTCTAGCTTGGTAGCTGAAGTGCTTATTTTCAACTCAATGTTAACTTTGTAGAAAATCAAGAAATGCCAATTCTGCTTATGGGAGCCTTAGCCCTGCTGCCATGTATAAAAAGTGGGTGGCAGGGGGATTTTGCAGAGTTTGCCCTTGTCATATAGCCTGGTTCTTGAGATTTCTGGGAGACATTTATGCAGAGTGGTGGTGACATGGTGGTTTAAGTTCTGATATGCTACACTGTGTCTCTGACACAAAACCTATTCTGGGCTTATTCTTAATTAAAACTCATTTATCATTCCAATTGTGAAATGATTTAACTTTATTCTGAAGATTCATACTGAAGTCAGCACTTGGAGCATGAAGAAATATTTGCAGATGCCACCTAATATATTCATTAACTAGCTGATCTCCCAAGCAAATATTTCTTCTCTAGGAAAAGTATTATTTTTCCTGTCTAAAATTACAAAATGAAATTATCATTATCTTTATCAGATTTCATGTGTTTTCTGTCTTACACAACATCTTACTGGTCCGTTCTCCCCTCCTTACCAACATGCTATCATTTTGATCTTATATTAGTAAGGTTTCTTCCATTTCAATGAAATATGGTCATTGTATTCTGCTAGCCATGTCAAATTGGAGGTATCTGAATGAATGTTTTCCCTACCTAAGAATTATGAACCCTCTCCAGCTTGGGGTTCATGAACAATAGATGTCAAGGACTAATTAAGCAGGAACACTTACATACTTGAGGAAGCTTTCCTCTGGATATGGTTCTGAGTGGAAATGTACAGTTGGCATTTCTTTAAGAGTAAGTAGGTATATCAATTTAAATAGCAAAGGTTGACATCTAACTTTTTCTTTGTTGTTCACAGGTACTCACTTTTCCCATTTTCATTCAGAGTTTCTAATATTAAATAAGCAAATCAATTTATTACTTTTTTCACAGCAACAAAACATTGGTTAAACATGTTAGTCTGAATACTGATGGAATTTAATACTAGGTTTTGCAAATACATACAATGATTTACTTAAAATGGTATTTTTTTGAAACTACAAGAATATTTTCCAAAGTTTATTCCACATCATCAAATGATAAGTAGGTACAGTTTTCAGAGAAGCAAAGTTCTTGGATCATAGAACTTAGAGAATTTTATCTATTACTTTCACTATCTTTACTGTAAAAAATAAGTTTAAAATAATTTACTGCACATAAAATGCCTAGTAATCCAAATCCTAATAACTCTATGTCATATATATATGTGTGCATGTATATATTACTGAGAAATTGAGGTTGCCAAATTCCATGAGATAACAATGTCATCATTCTTTCAAAAAATATATATAAGGCCGGGCGCGGTGGCTCAAGCCTGTAATCCCAGCACTTTGGGAGGC
>NW_016812512.1:104635-109763 GCF_001698545.2 Rhinopithecus bieti
AAAAAAAAAAAATCAGCAAATAAAGGGAAAGCAAACTTCCTCAAATATCATAGATAAGGATGTAAAAATTGAATATTTTTTCCAGAGATGAGGAGAAAGGCAAAGATGCTCATGCTAATCCTTTCTATTCAACATTTTACTGGATGTTCCAGTCATTGTAAAACTGTATGAAAAGAAATTATAGGTATACAGATTCCAAAGAAAGAAGTAAATCTGTCTTTATTGCCAGAGAACATGATAACATAGGTAAAACATTTAATAGTATCCATAAAATCATCTTCTAAAGTTAATAAGTGAGTTTAACAAGGCTGAAGAATAAAAACAATATATAAATAACTGTAAGTTTGTATATTATCAATGAGCAATCAGAAATTTAAATTTAGAAAGCAATCGTTTTGCACTGCACTCCAGTTTGTGAATTTGTTTCCCACAGGGTCATGGGCTAAAAATTCTGGTGCTTGTATACATTTGTACCAGAATTGAACAATTAAGTAAATGGATGACAAAAATTGCTTTCTCAGTGTTACAGTATAAGTTTACAGATAAGCAAGGAAAGGAGGCCAGAATGGCCCATATGGTAATGCATTAGAATTGGAGACATCAGTATTAGCTCATATTTAATTTAATAAACACAGATTATTACATATAGGAATATAGATATGCATATTTGTGCAAATTAGAATATACACATATATTGCTGTTTTCTTTCTCTGTCACCTGAGAGGACCTAGAAATAATAACACCCCAGTAGTAGCAACCATACCTAGCATGCACAATTTAGATTCTAATACCATTCCCAAATGAAAGGAATTCAGTCTTCTTGGAGAAATAGCTGATTCTAGAACTGGGGCAGGAAATATATGAGATTTGGAATATCTTGTGGTACTAGAAACAAAGAAGCCATTTGAAAATAAAACAACACACAGTACACTGATAGGATATGACAAAGAGACACTAACTGAAAGTGCTCTTAGTGGGCAAAGATGGAATAATCTGAGCAAAAACAAAACTCATGGTATATATAATAAAATATAATATATAATATATAATATAATATATAATATATTATATATAATGAATATGAACAAAAGATATGTTTATTCAGAATTCTATGAGAGAGCTGAGGTTCACAGATTTCAGTATTGTTGTATGTTATTTTTACTGCATTATTTCTATGTTAAACATGATATCATAAATGCCAAGTAGGTAGTTTCTCATTCCACATGTATTTTTCTGGTTAGAAATAGCACAGGCATTTTAGAGGGATGAACCAGTAATTTAATTGGAAATATCAGAGTATTGATTGAAACATAGAAGAATGCTCAGAATAGAGAAAATAAGATGGATTACATTATATCCAACATTCATATTTTAAAATCTCTCATGCAGAATGTATCAATGTATTCATTTTCCTAGATCACAGAATAAGGACTAATGGTTAAAAGTTCTGTGATGTTTGATTTCAAGTAACTATAGACAGCATTTTATAGAACCTATCTATCCAGGACTGGCCCATGCTCACCTGTGAAGTAGTAATACCTTATCCTTTGGAAGTGTTCAAGCAGGCACTGGAATGCCATATGTCAGGACTATTATAGAGGGAATTCAAATACTGTAGTGCTACAGTAAGTTGTATCTAAGATTTGGTTTCAAATATTCTATTTTCCTACATTTTTCTTCTGTACAAATACTGGGGTCAAAAGTCATGTTTTTTTGTTTCAGATTAGAGTAATTATTTTAAAAGCTACTTGATGTTTTGCTTTTGCTGAACAAAATATTCTACTGTTTTTTTTTAAGTAACTTCTCTCTTTTTTGTCTCTGTGTCTCTGCCTTTTTGTCTTTTTCATTAATTATACTCTAAATGAGATTCTTTATAAAATCAAAGAAATAGTATAATACAATTTTATTATTATTTATGACTTTTTAATCTGTCAGATAATGCAACAGCTTTGTTGGAACATGAATGCTGTGTTTAGATGATCAGAATCTATCCTTTTGTTATTATATTTCACTCAACAATTACTGTATATTTTTAAAAGTGTATATGCAATTACTGTTTTATTTATTTTCCTCCAGGTGCCTCATGTTTTTCAGAGACCATATTTTGTGATAGACTTGGAATCATAGGTGATGATTGGACTACTTTAAATAGGAATAAAATTATTTAACTAACATTTGCTACCTAAGAGTAGAATCAATACTTCAGTTCTAGATTATTTTATAGGTCCTCTATTTATAACTGTAGTAAAATTAGATGATTTTAGTACAGTTATAAATTAAGGCTATTTAAATAAGAATTGGAGAAAAGCATTTTGTATGAAAATGCCTTATGTAAAGAACTTCATATAACAAAATTTGAACAAAGCTTTTACAACATGTCATCTGCCAAAAAAAGACATTTGTTACTTTAAAATATCAATGTTGATTAGAATTTCTCCATTTTTTAATGCCTTTTGTTTTGTTTTGTAAAACAACCCATTGTTTAACATGAACTTGGCAAAAATTTATTTATCTCTACTTTTATATGATCAACTGTAAACTATTATTGCAGTTAACAGAGACATGGAAACAACACTGTGATACAAACTAGCTACTTGCTCATCTAAATCTTTTTCCTTTTCTTCTGAACAAACTGCTTATTTCATTTTCTGGATTTCCTTGTGGTTTTCACATTCCTTACTTATGATCATTCATTCTGCTTCTTCCTTTGTTTAAGACTGGAGGCAGAAGATCTGGAAGAGGCCTCTGAAATAAAGGAGATATTAGACAAAAAGAGCCTGGATCCATGAATGGCAATTTAAAAAAGAGGTCCTTAAATAACTGTTCAAAGCAGGAATATCCCTGCCAACCTACAATGGTCTGACATTAGCAAGAAATAAACATTACTGGAGTTTGTTTTGTTACTGATCTTAGCCCATTATTTCTAATAGAAGTCATATATTTTTATTGAACTGCATGGGAAAACATCATCAGTATTCAACATTAAAACATGAAATACCTACTTTTAGTGTAATTGATCTGGTTTTAAACAAGATATTTGTCTTTAGCTCACCTGAGAATTTCTCATAGATAAAGAAACACATTTATCCTTTTTTGGTATCTGACATATAATGGGATATAAATAATTCCTTTAATTAAATTATTAAGTACGGCTACTGAAGCCCAAGAATCAATCAAATGACAATTAAAATTAGCAGACAGATGCAAAAAGGCAGTGGATTATCAACCTCAGAAACTCCTATGGCTCAACTACATTTGAAATAGGCAACAAGGAAATGATGGTAAAATAATAATCACAACAATGTATCTCATTGTATCAGTTATAAAAGGTAACATGCTCTGTAGTCTGGAGAGATGGCAACAGGAATCACACCTGATGACTCTACTAGTGGGTAACGTGCACAAACTAGACAGGTAATACTTAATAATTTCCGTATTATACTAACTGTTAAGAAAGATTTGCTTCTTAAATTTGAATTCCTATTATAGTTGTTGCAAATAATTTGACACTAGGCTTTATGTATTTTCTTGATGTATAAATTAAGAAAAGAATAGAAGAGAAAGGAATTGTGAGCAGAGTGAAAGAGGGAGAGAGGGTAATGAACACAGGAGGAATTTAAAAAGAAGAAACACTGTAATCCCAGCACTTTGGGAGGCCGAGGTGGGTGTATCACGAGGTCAGGAGATTGAGACCATCCTGGCCAACATGGTGAAACTGCACCTCCACTAAAAAAACAAAAAATAGCGGGGCTTGGTGGCATGTGCCTGTAGTCCCAGCTACTCAGGAGGCTGAGGCAGGAGAATTGCTTGAACCCCAGAGGCAGAGGTTGCAGTGAGCCGAGATCACACCTCTGCACTCCAGCCTGGGTGACAGAGCAAGACTCTGTCTCAAAAAAAGAAGAAGAAGGAGGAAGAGAAGGAGGAGCAGGAGAGGAAAAAGATGAAGAGAGAAATAGAGAAATTTAGGAATTCTAGTTTAAAAAACTTTCTAAATTAATGCTTATTATATTTATTATAATAATTATTATGAAATACATATAATGTTTAATTTCAAATGTGGAAAAAAATGAAAAACAATTATGTTTTATCCCAAATAGGTTCTCAGCAGAACAGATTGTCGTGTTGAGCAGATATGACATAATTCCTTCTAAATTGTGTAAGATTGCTGTAGATGGAAAATAGACCTTTTCTTCAAGTTTTAAGGGATAAAATGTGCTTTATCATTGAGCTGGCAAACAACTAATTTACTTGTGTCCAAGCTTTTCTAATGATTCAGTATATATCTTTACATCTATCAAAATTTGCCTCGTTTTATATTTATAAAACAAAAATATTTTCTCCACTGGAAATAAAATGTAAGAAATGACAAAATAAGCGAGTCATCAAAACAATATAGAGCCATCGCAAATATACATAAAAATTATTTCTCTAAGTCAATCCCATTTAAATTGTTTGCATGTATTAACAAAGGGATTGGAATTATTAGATAAGTGCCATAATGTAAGACCTGAAACGTAAATAGCTCTCTTATAAAGTCTCAGTTGATTATATATATATATATATGAGTCTGCTTCTGGAATCTCTATTTTGTTTTATTGGTCAGTGTCTATCTGTTGTTTTAACTACTTCACAGATATTAAGCACCTTTATCCTCACAATGACACAAAAAATAATGATTACTATTAACCCCATATTATAATTAAGGAAACAGAGGCAGTGAGATGTTAAGTAACTTGCCAAAAGTCACATTGCTGAGATAACAGCAAATCCAATCATTTAAGCTCTGGTAGACAAAATGCAACCTGAGCTATAGGTTGAAATGGGAAGAAAGTAGATTGAAGAAATGATTGTGAGAAAATAAAAAAACAACAAAAGAAATTTACACACTAATAATAATTGTGAAATATAAAATTAAGAGGGCATAAAACGCAATGTTCTTTCAACTTCATCAATCTATATTTCCATCTCAAGATAAACATCCTTATCTTTTGAGACCTTAACTCACCTATATTATTTCTGTAGAGAAATTATGTACTTTATACAATCAACTTTGAAGGAGAGGTCAAATAAAAAAACTGGAAAGTAACTGTAGATATTAGCAAGATCAGTTTTAATGAAATTAGGTTGA
>NW_016812512.1:113100-121922 GCF_001698545.2 Rhinopithecus bieti
TATATATATATATATATATATGAATAAAACAACAGCAACAAAAAAAGTGTAGGAGTGCTTCCCCTTTGGTTTCCTACCTTATCTTCCTTCGCTGTGTGATTCAGTCTTAAGGTCATGAGGGGAGAGGGTTTGCAAGCAAGGAAGGGTGCCTTGGTGGACTTCAGGGCAGGATGTGGAGGCCCATGCACGACGAGGTGGCATCACCTGGGAAGGCTGCTTGGCACAAGTGTTGGCAGAGTGGCAGCCAGAGACCAGGAGTATCCGAGCATGCGCAGAGTAAGGGAGCTGGGTCTCCCGGGCAGGGAGCGGGATTGGGCAGGGAAGTGGAGGGGCTGGTACTGGGTGTTCAAGCCCAGCAGTTTGAGGTGATTGCAGCGCAAAAAAGGCAGAAAACTTGTCCATGCACGAGCGTGCAGAAGTTCTGCGCAGTTATGGAGTCTGAGTAGTGTTAAGCAGGGCGTCTGCATAGCTACAGGGTGGGGAAGTGCAACTCCTGGGAATGGGGCTTATGCAGGATATCAAACCTGATGGAGTAAGAAGGTTGTCTGAAGGGGATCGCCAGGAGTGGGTTGTAAATATTCAAACTTGGTAGGGACGGTGACTCCATAGTGTGGTTTAAGCACAATGTGGATGTCCAAGCTTGAGTTTGTTTAGGAGGGACTCTGCATAGGGAAGGAGCAGTAACAGTGATAGCAAATTGGTTACATACAGGAAGATTAATCAAATAACTGAATATATTAGAAATAACTTGAGCCAGGCCACTCATTATTAGAGAAATGAGTTATATAGAAAAGAATAAAAGTAAGGCAGAAAAAAAAAAAAAAAAAAAAAAAAAAAAAAAAAAAAAAAAAAAAAAAAGCCAGAATGAACCCTGTAGTAATGCATTGGAGTTATCAATATTACTGGACATGTGTGGACATGCTGTATACTCTTTCAACCCACTGAGAGGACTTCGGGGTCAGTGGCCCCCCACAGCAGTGAGCACACCTAGTAAGCCACCTCTTGGATTCTGAATAACATTCTCTACTGTGAAGAACTGGGGCTTCCCGAAGTAATGGTTGATTCAAGTTCTGGGGCAGGGAAAATAAAACATGAAGTATTTTCATGTTCGAAAAAGTAAGGAAATGCTCAGCAAACGATAGAAATATATCAACAGGACACAGAAACAAGCTGGAAGGTTTTACTCTAGCCACCTCTAGTTGAGCACCAAAATAAATAATAATTTTGAATTATAATCCTTTGGATAAAATTAAAACTCATCATTCCAAACTCATAAATAAATGAATGAATAAATGGAACATTTGAAGATAAATGGGATATTTACGTAATTTCAAAGTAACTCCCCATGAACTATGTGTTCATTTCAAGGAGATGAAAGCAACATTACGGTGGAGAAGCCTGGCAGAAACCTTCTTAACCAATTTATCAAAGCTAACATCACTAAGAATGGGATAAATCAAAATTCCATAACTCTTGATACTATGCAATGAGAACTCAGAATCAAAGCATTTCAGTTATATTTCTGTCAAAGATGTGTAACCCAAATCTGATGATCAGGAAATATCTAACCATCCTAAATTAAAGAATATTCTACAAAATAACCGCGCTATAATTCTCAAAAACATCAAACTCATGAAAGTCAAGGAAGGACTGTATAGAATAGTTCCAGATTAAAGGAATTATAGAGACATGAGAGCAAGATGCAGCACTTGATTCTGAATTGGATCCTTTACTTATAAATGACAATACTGGGACAACTGGCAAAATTCAGTTGGGATCTAAGAATTAAATGATATCAGTTAATTTTCTGATTTTGACAGTTGTGCTCGGTGTATGTAGGAGAATGTCACTTATTGGAAATACTAAAGCATTTGGGAATGATGAGGTATCATGTGAGAAACTTACTCTCAAATGTTTCAAAAAAAATGTTCTGTTAGCACATCTTTTCAGTGAATTTGAGATAATTGGAAAGAAAAAATACCTAGAAGTTTCAGTAGATATATAATAGAAAGTTAAGAAATTAACCAATAGAATAATTAATGTTAATAATATGACAAAAAATTGTGAGGTGGGTAGAAAAGGAGAAGAGGGGAGTATGTAAATGTCTTCAATTCTAATCTATTGTAGGGTGAGTCAGTAGAAATATGTATAAATTTGATATTTCAAGACACAGATTCTTAATCCCTATGGAAGGCATTATGGTAATATCTATGAACACTAAACAGGAGCATATCTGTTGGCACATCTCCAAATTCTGGAATTTTCATTTTTGGGAATTCACCCCCACACTGGAACACATATGAAGTGGTGTGTGTTATACGTTTCTCATTGCAGCAGGATTTGTATGAGTAGCGGATTTTTAACTGTCCAAATGTCCATCAACAAAGTCTGATTAAATAAACTATAATATCTCCATTCAAGGATTGATATGAAGAGATTACCTAGATATTACTGTTAAGTGAAAAGTCAAGAAGCAAAGCAGCACACATAATATGCAATTGTTAGTGGAATGGCACTGATGAGAATGAGAATGTATATTTGTATTTGTCTATGCATGCATAAAGAAATTTGGAAAATAAATTCTATAAATTCAACAAGAAATAAGAATAGCAATTAACTTGGAGATATAGAAATGAACTAAAATAGGGTTGAAAGACCAAAGAGAAGAGATTTTTACTGATTACCTCATAATACATTTCAGTTTTTAAACCATGTGGACAGGTAATCCATGAAAAAATAAATTGAAAATGGAACAGAAAAATATAGCCTAACAGAATAAGTAAAGTCTAAAAGATATATATGGTCAGGAGACTAATGATCCCCAAAAATGTTTTTGCCTTGATCCCCAGAACCTGTGAATTTGTTATCTAATATGGTAAAGGGGATTTTGCAGATGTGATTTGGGTTATGGACTTTGATATGGGGAGGTATCCAGGTGGGCCCATATGGGTCCCTAAAAGTAGAGAACATTTTCTGTCTGTGGTCAGAAAGAGATGGATCTATGGAATAAACATCAGGCTTTGAAGATGGAGAAAGGGAGCCACAGCTAATGAATGTGAGTGACCCCTAGAAAATGAAAAAATCAGGGAAAAAAATTCTTCCTTCTAGCCTCCAGTAAGGAATGCAGCCTTGCCCACACCTTGATTTTAGCTCATTGAGACTTGTGTTGAACTTCTAACCTACAGAACAACAGGGTAATATATTTGTAAGGAAGGAGTTCGATCTCACTTTTCTGCATATGGCTGGCCAGTTTTCCCACCACCATTTATTAAATAGGGAATCATTTCCCCATTGCTTGTTTTCGTCAGGTTTGTCAAAGATCAGGTGGCATTATTTCTGAGGCCTCTGTTCTGTTCCATTGGTCTAAACATCTGTTTTGGTACCAGTATCATGCTGTTTTGGTTACTATAGCCTTGTATTATAGTTTGAGGTCAGGTAGTGTGATGCATCCACCTTTGTTCTTTTTGCTTGGGATTGTCTTGGCTATATGGACTCTTTCATGGTTCCATATGAAATTTAAAGTAATTTTTTTTCTAATTCTGTGAAGAAAGTCAATGTTAACTTGATGGGGATAGCATTTAACCTATAAATTACTGGTCATTTTTACGATATTGATTCTTCCTGTCCGTGAGCATGGAGTGATTTTCCATTTGTTTGTGTACTGGGTCCTCTCTTATTTCCTTGAGCAGTAGTTTGTAGTTCTCCTTGAAGAGATCCTTCACATCCCTTGTAAGTTGGATTCCTAGGTATTTTATTCTCTTTGAAGCAATTGTGAATAGGAGTTCACTCATGATTTGACTCTCTGTTTGGCCATTATTTGTGTGTAGGAATGTTTGTGATTTTTGCACATTGATTTTGTATCCTAATACTTTGCTGAAGCTGCTTATTAGCTTAAGGAGATTTTGGGCTGAGATGATGGGGTTTTCTAAATACAGAATCATGTCATCTAAAAACAGAGACAATTTGACTTCCTCTCTTCCTATTTGAATACACTTTATTTCTTTCTCTTGCCTGATTGCCCTGGCCAGAATTTTCAATACTATGTTGAATAGGAGAGGTGAGAAAGGACATCCTTGTCTTGTGGCGGTTGTCAAAGGGAATGCTTCCAGCTTTTGTCTATTCAGTATGATATTGGCTGTGGGTTTGTCATAAATAGCTCTTATTATTTTGAGATACATTCCATCAATACCGAGTTTATTAAGAGTTTTTAGCACGAAGGGGTGTTGAATTTTATCG
This sequence comes from Rhinopithecus bieti, assembly GCF_001698545.2. NCBI lineage: Eukaryota > Metazoa > Chordata > Mammalia > Primates > Cercopithecidae > Rhinopithecus > Rhinopithecus bieti. The sequence goes on from NW_016812512.1 coordinate 117,337, forward strand.
AAGGTCTCTTCTGCATCTTTTGAGATCATCATGTGGTTTTTGTCATTGGTTCTGTTTATGTGATGGATTCCATTTATTGATTTGCATATGTTGAACCAGCATTGCATCCCAGGGATGAAGNAATACTATGTTGAATAGGAGAGGTGAGAAAGGACATCCTTGTCTTGTGGCGGTTGTCAAAGGGAATGCTTCCAGCTTTTGTCTATTCAGTATGATATTGGCTGTGGGTTTGTCATAAATAGCTCTTATTATTTTGAGATACATTCCATCAATACCGAGTTTATTAAGAGTTTTAGCACGAAGGGGTGTTGAATTTTATCGAAGGTCTCTTCTGCATCTTTTGAGATCATCATGTGGTTTTTGTCATTGGTTCTGTTTATGTGATGGATTCCATTTATTGATTTGCATATGTTGAACCAGCATTGCATCCCAGGGATGAAGTCGACTTGGTTGTGATGTGTAAGCTTTTTGATGTTCTGCTGGATTTGGTTTGCCAGTATTTTATTGAGGATTTTTGCATCGATGTTCATCAGGGATATTGGCTTGAAATTTTCTTTTTTTGTTGTGTCTCTGCCAGGTTTTGGTATCAGGATGATGCTGACCTCATAAAATGAGTTAGGGAGGATCCCCTCTTTTTCTGTTGTTTGGAATAGTTTCAGAAGGAATAGTACCTGCTCCTCTTTGTACTTTGGAAGTATTCGGCTATGAATCCATCTGATTCTGGGCTTTTTATGGATGGTAGGCTATTAATTACTGCCTCAATATCAGAACTTGTTATTAGTCTATTCAGGGTTTCGACTTCTTCCTGATTTAGTCTTGGGAGGGTGTATGTTTCCAGGAATTTATCCATTTCTTCTAGATTTTTTAGTTTATTTCCTTAGAGGTGTTTATAGTATTCTCTGATGGTAGTTTGTATTTCTTGGGATCAGTGGTGATATCCGCTTTATCACTTTCATTGTGACTATTTGATTCTACTCTCTTTTCTTCTTTGTTAGTCTGGCTAGCAGTCTATCTATTTTGTTAATCTTTACAAAAACCAACTCCTAGATTCATTGATTTTTTTGACGGGTTTTTCATGTCTGTCTCTCCTTCAGTTCTGCCCTGATCTTAGTTACTTCTTGCCTTCTGCTAGCTTTTGAATTTGTTTGCTCTTGTTTCTCTAGTTCTTTTAATAGTGATGTTAGTGTATCAATTTTAGATCTTTCCCACTTTCTCATGTGGGTATTTTAGTGCTATAAATTTGCCTCTAAACACTGCTTTAGTTATTTCCCAGAGATTCTGGTACATTGTGTCTTTGTTCTCATGGTTTCAATTTTAGTATATGTGCTGCTGAAGCGAGCACGTTCTCATTGGGGTCAAAGAACTTATTTATTTCTGCCTTAATGTCCTTATTTACCCAGTAGTCATTCAGAAGCAGGTTGTTCAGTTTCTATGTAGCTGTGCAGTTTTGAGTGAATTTCTTAATCCTGCATTCTCATTTGATTGCACTGTGGTCTGAGAGACTGTTTGTTATGATTTCGGTTATTTTGCATTTTCTGAGGAGTGTTTTACTTCCAATTATGTGGTCAATTTTAGAATAAATGCAATGTGGTTCTGAGAAGAATGTATATTCTGTTGATTTGAGGTGGAGAGTTCTGTAGAGGTCAGTTAGGTCTGCTGTATTGGTTGCATAGTTAGCTCTTCTGTTGCATTGATCGCTTTATTATTATGTAATGTCCTTCTTTGTCTTTTTTGATCTTTGCTTGTTTAAAGTCTGTTTTATCAGAGACTAGGATTGCAACCCCCGCTTTCTTTTTTTCTTTCTTTTCTTTTCTTTTTCTTCTTCTTTTTTTTTTTTTTTTTTTTTTTTTTTTTTTTGCTTTCCATTTGCTTGGTAAATATTCCTCCATCCCTTTATTTTGAGCCTATGTGTGTCTTTGCATGTGAGATGGGTCTCCTGAATACAGCACACCACATCCAAGAAACATATGAAAAAATCTCATCATCGTTGGTCAATAGAGAAATGCAAATCAAAACCACAATGAGATACCATCTCACACCGGTTAGATGATGATCATTAAAAAGTCAAGAAGCAACAGATGCTGGAGAGGATGTGGAGAAATAGGAACGCCTTTACACTGTTGGTGGGAGTGTAAATTAGTTCAACCATTGTGGAAGACAGTGTGGCAATTCTTCAAGGATATAGAATCAGAAATACCATCTGACCCAGCAATCCCATTACTGGGTGTATGCCTAAAGGATTATAAATCATTCTACCATAAAGACATATGCACACATATGTTTATTACAGCACTCTTCACAATACCAAAGACTTGGAACCAATCCAAACGCTCATCAATGATAAACTGGACAAAGAAAATGTGGCATATATACACCACGGAATACTATGCAGACATAAAAAGGATGAGTTAATATCTTTTCCAGGGACGTGGATGAAGCTGGAAACCATCATTCTCAGCAAAATAACACAGGAACAAAAAACCAAACACCGCATATTCTCACTCATAAGTGGTAGTTGAACAATGAGAACACATGGACACAGGGAGGGGCACATCACACACCAGGGCCTGTCTGGGGTTGGAGGGCTAGGGGAGGGATAGCATTAGGAGAAATACCTAATGTAGATGACGGGTTGATGGGTGCAGCAAACCACTATGGCATGTGTGTATACCTATGTAACAAACCTGCACATTCTGCACATGTATCCCAGAATTTAAAGTATAATGAAAAAACGTTATATTTAAAAAAGAGCTAATTACACCCAAAACCAGACGAATACAAAATCCTAAGTGATACATCTATTATAGAAATTAAACTTGTAATAATAGTAATAATAAACTTTGCCACATTGTAAACTACAGGCCCAGATGTCTTCAATAATGAATTTCATTTCAAAGAAGACATAATATCAGTAATGTACACTCTTTCAGAAAATATAGTGTATGGGGATATATCACATACTTTATGAAGTTAGCATTACCCTTATTCATGCCTAACAATAGCATTACAAGAAAAGAAAATTAGAAATGTCCCTCTTGAAGACACATGAAAACATTGAACAAGATATTAGCAAGTCAAATCTAGCCATGTATAAAAAGGATGATGTATAATTAACATGTGTCATTTTATCAGAGGTACAAGATTGTTGTAACATTTAAAACAATCAATATAATTCACTACACTAAAAGAATACAAGAGAAAAACATATGAACATCTCAGTAGATGCAAGAAAAAATAAGCAATCTTTAGACAAAAAACTCTCAGGAAACTCAGAAGTGAAAGGAACTTTTCAATCCAATAAATGTTAGTAGAAACTTTAACCTAACATTACACTTAATGTTGAAACTCATTTCACCTAAGAGAAGGCAAGACTGTTACCATTTCTATTCAACATTGCACTGGAAGCCAATACAGCACAAAAAGACAAGAAAAATATAAATTTGAAACTTAAAGTTGGGAAAGGAAGAAGTAAAACTGCCTGTTTCCAGACAACACAATTGTATATGTAGAATACCCTACTCAAATGATACAATGACATCCATATACAAAAAGCAGTTGTATTTTGATGTAATAACAAAGAACAATTGGGAAAAAATAAGATAACATTTAGAGTAGTATGAGAGAACATAAAACATTTAGGATTAAATCTAAAACAATATGTGCAAAACTTCACAATAAATATAAAGAAAAGATATATAATTGCTACACTGACAACTAGAAAACATTACTACATGAACGTAAAGGCACTGAAGTAAATGAAAAATATACCATGTTCATGGATTAACAGACTTAATATGTTTAAGATGTTCATTCTCCCAAGTTTATTTATAAACACAAAGGAATCGCTCTCTATGTTCATTTTGAAGAAACCATCAAGCTTTTCTAAAATTCAGAGGAAAAGACAAAGGATGTATAATAATCAAATAAATATTGAAAAAGAACAAAACTGGAGGAATCGCCCTTTATTTCAAGACTTACAATAAAGTTGCAATGATCAACAAAATTTCATATTGACATACACAGAGACAAGTAAAATAATGGAACAAATATAGTACAACACTAGACTCACTTGTATTCTTTTATTTATTTATTTATTTATTTTAATTATACTTTAAGTTCTAGGGTACATGTGCATAACGTGCAGGGTAGTTACATATGTATACTTGTGCCATGTTGGTGTGCTGCACCCATCAACTCGTCAGCACCCATCAATTCATCATTTATATCATGTATAACTCCTAGTGTAATCCCTCCCCCCTCTCCCCTCCCCATGATAGGCCCCAGTGTGTGATGTTTCCCTTCCCGAGTCCAAGTGATCTCATTGTTCAGTTCCCACCTATGAGTGAGAACATGCGGTGTTTGGTTTTCTGTTCTTGTGATACTTTGCTGAGAATGATGGTTTCCAGCTGCATCCATGTCCCTACAAAGGACACAAACTCATCCTTTTTTATGGCTGCATAGTATTCCATGGTGTATATGTGCCACATTTTCTTAATCCAGTCTGTCACAGATGGACATTTGGGTTGATTCCAAGTCTTTGCTATTGTGAATAGTGCCGCAATAAACATACGTGTGCATGTGTCTTT
>NW_016812512.1:125349-150349 GCF_001698545.2 Rhinopithecus bieti
CGGGCGCCCCTCCCCCAGCCTCGCTGCTGCCTTGCGGTTAGATCGCAGACTGCTGTGTTAGCAATGAGGGAGGCTCCGTGGGCGTGGGACCCTCCCGGCCAGGTGTGGGATATATTCTCCTGGTGTGCCCGTTTGCTTAAAGCGCAGTATTGGGGTGGGAGTTACCCGATTTTCCAGGTGTTGTGTGTCTCAGTTCCCCTGGCTAGGAAAAGGGATTTCCTTCCCCCTTGCGCTTCCCAGGTGAGGCAATGCCTCGCCCTGCTTCAGCTCTCACTAGTCGTGCTGCAGCAGCTGACCAGCACCGATTGTCCAGCACTCCCCAGTGAGATGACCCCAGTACCTCAGTTGAAAATGCAGAAATCACCGGTCTTCTGTGTCGCTCACGCTGGGAGTTGGAGACTGGAGCTGTTCCTATTCAGCCATCTTGCTCCGCCCTCACTTGTGTTCTTAATAGATTTTTTACAAAACTCCAATCAATTCAAAGAGAAAAGGATAATCTTTATCACAAAGTATTTCTATGGGAAATAAATGGACTTAAACCTCTATCTTTATAAAAAGGAAGAAAAATTCAAGACAGATCAAACATTTAAGCATAAATCCCAGAAACTTAAAGATTCTAGAACAAAACATAGGAGAATATATTTATGAATTTGGTGTGGGGAAATATGTCTTTGGCAGGGCAAAAAAAGTCACTGATATAAAATGTTCTTAAGTTATAATGTGGGCTTCATCAATATCTACTCATAAGAAGATAGGATTAATATAAACAACAGAAAGGTCTTAGACTTAGAAAATATTCACAGTACATAAATATGAATAAGGATGTGTATGCAGAATGTATAAAGTACTACTATGCACCAACAGTATTAGGAAAAATACCCAATTATAAAATGGGCAAAACACCTGACTGACACTTTGCAGAAGATACGGAAATGTCCAGTAAACACATAAAGTAGTGTTCAACAACACTAATTATTAGGGAAATTTGATTTAAAATCACAGGTAGATATTATTTCATATTTTCCAGTATGGCTAAAATTTAAATATGATAGAAGTAAGATACAAATAAATATTTTTGCATGGGAAAAAATGAACAATAATCATTAGCTTCACTTTATGAAAAAAAGAATAATATAATAGTAATTCAGGACCGATCAAACACATTACACGTAAAGTGCAGACCCATAAAGATTCCAGAACTAAACATAGACAATTATAACTTTGGTGTCATAAGTTGGCATGTGACAGGGTGAGGTGATGAGCAATTGGAACTACTCTACATTGCTGATGTTAGTGTAAAATTACACACCTTTGGAGAAATCTTTGACTATTTCCTTTAAAGTTAGACTTACATCTACTCTATGGCTCAGCATCTCCATTCCTAAGTATTTAACAGAAGTGTCAAAAAGAAACACAAAAGATTTTTACAAGAATGTTCATAACAGTCTAAGTCTTAATAATAGAACAATTGAAAAACAGAAATATTCATCAACAGAAAAATGAATCAACAAAGTGAAGTTTATGGGGATACTGGAATACTACTCATTTGTAAAGAGTAACAAACTGTTACATGTAAGAACATGGAAAAATCTTAGAGACATTATTCAAAGTACTGTGGCACTGATTGGTAAGGAATGACCTCCCACGAACTCCCAAAATAAAGTAATAGAAAAAGGGAGGAGGAAATAATGACTGTTTATATCTTCTTCCAATTAACCAACAAGTAATTTGTTGAGTATCTACCACCTCCTCTATTCTAGGCACTGGAAATAGAATCATAAATCAGATGACTCATTGCCTTCACAAAGCTTCTAGTGGGGAGAAAAATAGATAGTTCAATTCAGAGATTCTGCCTGAATTGAACAAGAGAAGTCTACACTGAGAAGATGGCATTTGATTAGGTTCAAAGTGAATAATGGTGGAAGCCACTTGGAATTTAAGGAAAATAGATAAATTTAATAATTTATTTTGATAGTGCAGAAAAATTATTTTTGTATATTATAGTTCTTTGCTTATTTTGTTCTTTTATGTAGACATAATACAAAAATAAGAAAACTGTGGTCTAAAATTTCTAGTAGATCATTACACTTTGGTGAAAAAAATAGATTTGGCACATGAAAGACATTGGAATGTGGGAGGATCTCATTATCTAATACATGAATGAAATTCTGTTCTTACAAAACCAAGTGATGGTGCTTGGAAATCCTCCATGCACTGGTCAGCATTTCTCACACATGTGAGTGGAGCTAGGATTTCCACTCCCTGCATATGTTTAGTGTGTCACCCTGGACATCTGCTAATGTTGAACATCTGTTTTTTGTTTTCATTGAAAGATGTTTAATTTGAGTGCCAAAGAGAGATGGGGTCATTAGTTATTCTACAATGTGAAGCTATCCAGTAAATTGTCCTTGTTTGAGGAATAATAATGTCAAAAAAGCTAATTAATCCTAAAGTTTCCTTCACATTGAGAATTATTGCAGACATAATTTTAAAAGAAAATGCCAACCTATGATGAGTCTCTGAGAAAAAACAAAAGTGATTTCATTCAGTATGTATCATACAGGAATTACTGTAAACTGGTATTTTTCAAACACTAAAAAACATGTAAGTTGTGAACATAGGCAGATACTTATGTGTCTGTAGAATTAGCTAATATTTAAATTATGGTTAGTGTTGCTTGAATTCATTCATATTTTCTTGAAATGAATAGTCCATGTTGCTTACCCTCTATTAATTTGTTTATTTGATTTTTTAAAAATTAACTGTGACAAGTTATTGTCATGTTGAGCTGAAAACTTACCATGTTAAGTGACAGACCATATTCCAGAAGAGAAATAAGCTGTTGTACATTGTATGCCTTTTATATTTGTATTATATGTGAGAGTGTATGAAACCAGATTCACTATCATTTGACTTATTTTGATCATCAATAGGCCATAAGTTACTATTGCAGGTTTTTATATGAATAGTTGGAATGTTAAGTAGTGTACTCCTTTTTCTGCTTGAGAAATCTGTTTTATATTTATATATTTAATTGAGTCCTTCTAAAATATGTAAAATGTAGTAGAAGCATAATCACATCCTTCTAAAATGTAAAATGTCCTTTTCGTTTGAGAACTAAAGCTCTGTGTTAGATCATTGGTAAGAAATTTGTGGGTTTGAAATTTTTGCATGCATAGTATATAAACATTTATTCAACTTATGTGTAGATTTATATTCACTCATGTTTGCAATTTGAATTTTAAAACAGCAAAACAAAAAGGATGATATACACATAAGAAATGGAATAATGATCTTAGTGTCACATAGCAGTATAGAGACCATGTTGGTCAAATCTTTAATTTTAAACTGGGGAACAAATCTTAAAAAATCTCACCCCTCTGTTTTTTACTTGTTTCCATTTTATAAAATGTTAGTGTTACTAAGATGCAAGAATGCCTGGGAAGACTTGTATGTACTTGGAGTGGGGAGGGTATGGGTGTGTCTTGCTTTACATAAACATAGCTAAATTCTTTATATATGATGATTTGTCATTATAAGTACCAATACAACTATTTTTTTTGTCCTGTTTTTCTGAAAGTCTCACTTTATTCTTTACATTTTTGGATTGTTCCAATAAGTTATCCTATTTCTTTTTACCATGTGCCTATTCAGTGCCTCTGCTGTTATTTTCCAGCTGTCCACAATTAAACATGTCAAGGTTTGCTTTGATTATAAATTTAGTGGAAGAAACCATGGTATAGAATACTAAATAATTGGAAAAAGGGCTCATTTATTCAATCTAATCTTGTGTTCCTTTGTAGGAGGATGTCAAAATGAATATTTGAAAAGGAACAACAAAAGAATGGAAAGATTTCAAGGTATAATAATATATACCAACAAAATAAATAGGATCATTAATTATTCTTATAACAGAATATATTAAATTAGTGATAAATATAAATATTAAGGGAAATTAAACTTTTATAATGAATGAATGTTAAAGAAAATATTTCTACTGAAAACATATTATTTAGTCCTTTATATCTGAAAAGAGCATGTAAAATAAATTTGTAGTAAGTCCACATTTTTTTCCTCCAAATTTAGAGGGAAGAAAATGCATTAAGTACCTACAATATGCTAAGCGGTTTATGTATGTTGTCTCATTCAGCGCCTCTAACTATAGTTGCTGCTTTTCTTATTTTATGAAAGAGGACGCTAAGGACTGGAGAAATTAAGGAACTTGTCTGAGTAACACTAGTAGTTACTAAAACTGCCAGTAATCTGACTCAAGTTTGCCCAATTGAAAGTATGAGTTCTTCACAATTTTATAGTGCTTACTGCTATAGAATGCAGTTGGCAAGCGAAAATAATAAACTGTTTTGTAATGTGCATGTCAAGGGAAAAAAATAGTGACTATGGTGATTTTAATACTGATATGGGATTAATCCCATTTTTTGCACTTTGAAAATTTGACTACCAGAATCATCATCACCACTGTCATTATGTCTCATGTCTTCATTGCTTATCCAACACCTTCTGTAAGATACACACGGTGGGTGGAACTCTTTAAAGATCTCAGTTAAGTACATCTTTGAATATATTGAGAAACAAAATAAAGATAACTTGGAGACTTTTCGGCAGCTGAGAAATACAGTCTCTCATGTAGTAGAAAATACAAAAGGAATACAACATAAAGAGCTAAGATAATATATTGTCTTTTAAAGAAGCAGCTTCTCTTTTATTTGTTTGGCTAACACAGTAGCTTGATATGCTATGAGATACCACACTATCAACAGAAATTAAAAATGGCAGGCAGAAATTTTAAGTAGGGCATTCTTTTAAACAAATATACTGCAGTGGACTCCTCAGATAAATAGAAGGGTAATCGTTTTTCAAACAGCTCCACCTTGGGCTCTGAGCCTGAAACACCATAGGTAATTGCTGCACATCTTCAATGTGGCTTTAAGCTTCTTCCTCTCTTTGTGTCATGGGTGTGCAGAAAAGTGTAGGGACACTCACCAGCTTAGTAAGAAAAAGTGGGGCAGGAAAACTTTCCAAATATTTGTTTCTGTTAAGAGGCAGACAATGAAGCAAAAAGTGGGATGAATTCCCACGTTAAAACACCGCCTTACATAACCATCTGCAATGACGCAATCTTTGGCAGAAGGGCAGTTTGCTCTTGCCTTGACAAATTTCTAATTTTCTGTTCCTGGTAAGCTAATTCTTATGAGTTTGCACATATTATTGTCAGTCTAGAGGACCTATTTAGTTCCCATCAGGGATCTGCATTTTTCCAAATATATTAATTTACTAAAATATGAAGCCTAAGCCTATTGTTGAAATATACACATATTGTTCCTTTTACATTGTAGTTCCTTCTAAAATAAAATGTCATTTCTTTACTCCTGTATGTCATATTAAATAAAGAAAACATTTTATACTTTCCTATTTTTCTTAAGAAAACATACCAATTTCCTTTTTTGAGTTACATGCAGTTTGGTAATTAATTTTGCCCCTAACAACATCTCCTGCCCTACTGAATTTCTTTCAGTTCCCTAAAAGGACATTCTCTCTCTTGTCTGAAACACCTTTCTTGAACTGATTTGTAACTGCTAATTGTCGTTTTCACTAATAGACTGTAATTTCAGTAGGTGACAGATAGTGACAGGCGCATTCCCTGCCACATAATAAGAACTTAATTTTTATGCTGAGTAAATGAATGAATGACATGCCTATCATCTGTAGATGCTATTACTTCCGAAGTGGCACACAAAAAAATGGGCAATAACTCTGTTGCTGTCACCACCAATCTATATGGAAGTAAGTTCCCTAGCAAGTCTGGGAGCTCAAGGTTCTTCCTTTATTCAAGCAGTTGTTTCTTTATTGATACCCTGCTGTCAGTCACAGTGTCACCATATATTTAGAAAGGGATTCAGTGATCTCCTAGCTGGATATATCAGGATCTCAGATTTATTAAAGTTATTGTGAAAGCAATTTATGAAGAGTGATTTGCAGAGATTTGTCTGAAGATTGTTGCTCTTATCCCAAGTCCTAAAATCTGGATGATTTACCCACTGTGTAAATTCACCTGAAACAGGAATTCTTGTTAAAGATGTCTTGTTACCTGGTATTTGATGATTGCGTCTTGTGGGATATCCGTTCTAGCACAGGGATTTATCATGGAAGTCAACCTTGATTTTTTTTCTTCTTATAGTGTATCCATCAGGGAATATTGGAAAACCTAGGCATTTAGAAAAACATTTTTATGAGAGTAACTCCATCAGATTTCATAGTCTGTGGACATTACATTCCACTAACAAGAATAGATTATGAGCTTTCATGTTCATGTTTTCTAGTCTACTAGCCTTAAGCAGTATAAATATTCTATAACCATTTTCTTATTGGTTCATAAAAACTGAGAAGCTGAGAACCAAAATTGTAACTAAGAAAAAATTGAAAAGAATACGGTAAAATACATAGTTGTGCACAGTGGTGTGTTAATCAATGTTTACAAAACTGTTTCCCTTTATTCCCCCAAAACTCTTGATTTGTAGCATTTTCCAGTTTTCATGTTGTAAATAATCCCGTTATAGGCACTTACATGCAGGTGGGAAGAGATGCAAGGAGTCAGCCCTGACGATACTGTGAGCCCACTCCAACCCACCAGGGCTTCCTGTGAGATTGTGCACCTGTGGTGGGGGTGGAGTTAGGAGAGGTGGGGTAACCACTTAGACCTACTGTGGAAGATTAAGTAAAAGGTAGAAATTTGGAGAAAAAATAGCATTAATGAAATTAGTATTACTAACAACAATATCTTCTGTATTGCTAACAGCAACACAAACATATCTTGGATTTGCCAATATAATCTTTCTATATTTTCTTGCTGGTTCTCCTAAATTAACTTTTCCAGTGAATAGTATTTGATGCCTATGCTTCTTGTTTATTTTTTCATTTAGACAATATATACCGTGCAGTCTTGCCACCCGATGTCCCTGCATTCGTGTCTGTAATCAACTCTTTGGCTCTTCTGAGCAAGTTTGAGCTCTTCAATGAACCATTCAGGTTTTTGCACCTAATTTTCCCAAAGTTTTGCCTTTATGACCATCCTATTATGTTTAGTTTTCTCTTTTTTTGAGATGGAGTCTCGCTCTGTCACCAGGCTGGAGTACAGTGGCGCGATCTCAGCTCATTGCATCCTCCGCCTCCCAGCTTCAAATGATTCACCTGCCTCAGCCTCCCAAGTAGAGTAGGTGGGATTACAGGCACGCGCCACCACACCCAGCTAATTTTAGTACTTTTAGTAGAGACAAGTTTCACCATGTTGGCCAGGCTAGTCTCGAACTCCTGACCTCGTAATCCACCCACCTTGACCCTCCCAAAGTGCTGGGATTACAGGCGTGAGCCACCCACACCCAGCCTTGAGTTTAGTTTTCTTACTCTTCCAGCACAAATTCTATTTTGAGTCTGTTATTTGTAGTTTCCTTGACTTCTCTGAACCAATTTCAGTCTTTCTTCAGCCAATTCCAGTCTTCTTTCAAGCTACAACATCCTCCATATTTTATAAAACGTTCCCTGATTGCCCCTCACTAACACTAATAGTCCTCTCTTAGTGAACAAATATAGTCTATAATATACAATTAGGCACTTGGTTATGTATTGAACTAATATTGCCTAATGTTTTATATAGATGCCTCCCATTATCTTTTAAAATATATTTTAAGGTACTTATGAACAGAGACCATAGAATATCAAATAACCATGAACACACAGGGAAACCTAATAACGACTCAATGTTAACTTAACTATAGAACTGGAAAACAATTACTTTGAAGAATAAATTGTTTAATGCTTTTATCACATTTTGGTTTCATAACCTTAAAATAGTTGAGTCATTTTAGCAGGTTGAACTACAATTGATAGGATGATAACAGTAACGTCTATCTATTTTACTCATTTGTATTCAGAATAAGTTTTTTTTTGTTTTTTTGTTAATCTAATCATCTTTGAATGAAATATTAAAGTAGTATGAATCAGAGTAGAATTGTGAGTCAGAGAATAAATCATTTTAGCATTAAGAAACTAAAGCATATAAAACCACTAGAAAAAAATGAGCATGAAATTACTTTTCAAAACATCTGAAGTAATCACTCTGCGTTAGCTTACAAACTGTATTCAGAAATTTTTAATGTAAATATTCAATAGGTTGCAGAAATAAAAGTACAAATCACGGACTCAGCTCTGGTACTTAGCTATGAATTTCTCATGCACTAAAAGGTTTTGTGAATTTAGGAAAAGGAGTCCAGTGAGAAAAATTGGTAGTCTAATTTTTAGTGGGCATACTAAATGGTTAATCGTGTCTGTTGCAGTTTATTAGGCTTATTTTAACCAATATTGATACTTCTTTTCAAGAAGAGACAGCATGGTCACAATTTATTACACATCTCCAATCTGTGCTACAAAAGCACAACTCAAGTAACCTCACAAAAATACCCTCAGAACCAGGTGGTGGAGCACCCCAGAGTCCAAGCTCCTTGGGAGGCTGAGACAGGAGGATCACATGACCAGGATTCAAGACTAATGAGCTGTGAGCATGCCACTGCACTCCAGCCTAGGTGACAGAGTAGACTCCATCTCTGTAAAATAAATAAATAACTAAATAATAATCACAGAGATAACAAAACACTTTCTATTCATTTATGTTATAGCCTATGGTTAATTATTTCTTGTCCATAACTCCAGAGCAAAAATCACATAATATTATGGAAAAAATGTTAATAAATATAAAATACCCAAATTCCCTAGTTGCACATTTTTTATTAGCACATTTGTATTAACATTCATACCAGTTCTTTGGCCCTAATATCATACCTCTTCTATATTCTTTCAAGTGTTAGAAAAAAATGAAATTAAACATCTTTTAGCCTTCCTTTTCTGGGCTATATTGCAGTAGTTCCTTCAGTTAACCTCATAAATTCTATTTTCCTTTTCTTTAATTATGTTGTTGCTGTCTTCTGAACCCTTGATGATTAGCATGAGACCACTAAATTAAATTTTACTTGTTATGGCTAAGTCTCTATGTGCCAAGTTATTACATTAATTGACCTGATGCCTCAGGCTAGTCTTCATGACTGAAATGAAATATATTACTGTACAGTGAAAATTTTGTTTTGCTTATTGTACCAACTATTGGTTGATCTTTTTATCATAAAACTTACATTTGCTTATTCTTCCCATTGAGAATATTATGAAAAGAAATATTCATCATTAATTCCTTAAGCTATATCTATAGCTTTTAAATGAAGAATTGATGCTTTTTTTTTCATTCCTCTCATCTTTTTGTGAACGTTGTCTCAGGGCCAAACTTGTCCTTCAGTTTGTCTCTTCCTCTGAACATTAGGAATTTAGGCTCCTTGAAGAGAAGGTATCTTGTTTATAGAGGCATGTACAATATAAAAAACAGAAATGATACATAGGCAGGCCTTCAGTAAACATGAGTTAAATAATGAAAATGAATAAATCCTCGGATAATTCAAAATACGTAGAAAATAGAAAAGTCCATGGGTGGGGCTAGGGGTGTAGCAAACAGAGATTTGGCCAAGGACACAAAGTAGCAGATATGTAGAATGAACAAGTCTAGAAAGCTAATGTATAAACAGGAGGACTATAGGCAATAAAAATTGGGAGATACTTGAGATTTTTGTTAAATAGTGGACTTTAGCTGCTCTTGTCACAAAAATAAAAGTAACTATGTGATATGACAGATATTTTAATTTGCTTCTGTATAGTAACCATTTTATTGTCTATATGTATTTTATAACATCATGTTGTTAAACCTTAAATATACATAACAACATTTATTAAAAAACAGCTGAGTCATTATTTCCTGAAATATAAAAAGAAGAAAAACTTTCATACAATTTACTGGTATTTTTTGAGCACTACTGTGTGTCTGGCTAAGTAATCAGCAGTAAATAAAAATGAAACAGTCCCTGTTTATATAGATTTTCAGGATCTATCTAATGGGGAATATAAAAATTACAAAAATTATATATCCCCAAATAAGTGTATATATAGCATTGTGAGATGTGCTCTAAAGGGTGCTGTAAAGGAAAAGAACTAGGAATGTGAGGCAAAATAATGGGTTCATCTGACAGGTTTTCCTTTGAATTATCTGAGTTTCCTTCACTATCTTAAGAATAAACCTATAATCAATGGCTATTTTAAAATAACTTATTTTTTTGATTCCATTTGCTTAACACGTCTGATAATCCTTTTTCCCCTCTTTTCTTTCATATGTGTGAATGGACATATATATCAGACCCACTAAATTATTTGTAGAGATATTTGGGCATATAAGCTCTATACAGACACAGATAATTCTAAATTCTCACATTCACCACTTTTCTATCAGACTAAAATGTCTTTCAATTCAATACTGTATTTAAGATATGCCTACTAAGAGCAAACTATATATGAGGTGTTTTATTTTTGTAACTTTATTGCTTCTTGTTTTATACCGCAACACTTCTTAAATGTGGATGTTTCTATTGTGCAGCTTTCTCTTTCAGAGCTTAGAATTTTTTAGATTTTAATATATGATGTGGAAGTTGTAGAGTGGTAACATTATATAATCAAGGAACTGCATTCTACGGAGAGCATTTGTAATTCCCTTATTTTTCTGTTTGTGAAAGAAACTTTAATGTTGATGTTGTGCATTATGAATAGTACTGTCTTATCTTGAATATATATAGTTCTGTGATTCTACCTTCAATGTAAAACCCCAAACAACTTCCATGATTCCTAATATAAGGATGTAAGTATTTCCTCAGTTCAACTGTAATTCAAGAGTTATTTAACACAGTGTTTAATGATATAATACATCTGTCTGCATTGTACATAGGCCAATTCATTATATGCAAAGGGCTTGTTTCGGTTTATCACTGGTAGGAGGATGAAAAATTCAGGGATATAAATCAGGGCACTGAGGAACAGCTTAATCAGTGATAGTTAGAAAGTCACTTCATATGAAATGGAGAGTGCATTATTACCACAAATATTGAGGAAAGAAGCCAGGATATTAAGCCCCAGTGGAAGAAAAGGCTTAAAGGCCTTGTAAGGAGACAATGCTCTAGGGTTTATTGTTTGTCTGGTTGAATATTTTGAACTTAGAAAACCAAGTCTGACATATATATGAAGGAAAAATGACAAATGGTTTTATATAGCATGATTCAGCATGGAAAAGGCTAAGCCAGGCCACAAATGAAATATTTTGACAGGCACAAATTGCAATTTAGAAGTCACCACGTACACCCCAAGCAAAGGGTGGCAACGCTGTTTGGCCCCTGAGACTCAGTGTAATTTCTTAAGTATCAAAACAGGCAGGTGGGTTTACAAAACAGCAATCACAGAGTAGGCTCACCAACAAGAAAAAGGCTTCCTGATCTCATCCTCATGGTGGGACGAGATACCTATGTAGCCAATAAAAGTCACGAAGTTGACAAGTGCTGCTTTCCAGAGTTAGGGCTGCTTGGGCTGGTCATTGCAGCAGGGGGCTACGTCTGCTGGGTAATCTTTAAATTTCCAATGAGTTTATCTGTATATGCAAGAAAGTTATAAGAAGGATTCACAAATACCTATTGAAATATATATTGTTATGGGCATATAGGTAGAGACACATCTATAGCTATAACAATATTATGCACACATTTAGAGTACTTTATTTTTGTCCTGAGTACTATGCATTTATTGATACATTTGCCTTATATATTTTAAAGACAAAAAACATAAACTGAGATTGCAAATACGCTGTTTATTTCCAGAATAAGAAAATCATTTGCAATCTGATGAGCACTGCCTTTTACCATCTTTGAGCAGCCAAACCCAACAACTGCCTTGCTCTGTAGCCCTTACCATTACTGGCCTGCAGGTGAAACTCGTCCTCAGGGCTGGACTACTTTTCTGATGCTGAGCTTTCCTGTTCTTCAACTTCTGCTTTTGATAAAAGCCATAATCATCTGGGAAATATGAATGCAGTTTCTGGAGAGAGCTGAGCCCTTCTGAGGATGAACTGCCTGGTGGGCCAAGTTTTGTCATAAGAAACTCACAGGCAATTCACACTGGAATAAGTGTCTAAGGGTGTGGGAACATGTGGACAGATTTTTCACCGTTTGTGTTTAACTTGGCAGTCTTTGTCCTCACCACTCACTATATTGTTTTATAACAATGACATCTTCTTATAGGATTCACATGACTAGGTTTTTAATAGAAAAACCTGCTGGTTTTCACAAGATTTGGAAAAGAGAAGATGGATAGGGAGGCTGTTATAAAGCTTTTGTCCATTTTCAAACCAAGCAATAAATCTAAAAAGCTCTGTGTCCAATGTAAACCACAAATGAAGAAGTGCGGAAAAGTGTTCAAATTAATTTTCCAGTGCAATGGAAAAAAATACAAGTGCTATCATATCAGCTTCTGCAGTTTCCCTGTCTGCTCCCCAGGCCATTTCTCTTTCTCTCCCTCTCTGTCTCTCTCAAAAGATATGCTTTAATTTGCTGTTCACTAAGCTCATTAATTCTAATTCCTTTCTTAACTTTGTTGGCAAACAAACATAGTCATATTGTCTAGCTAAAGAAAGAAACTGAGTACAACTGAGAGTGAATGAGGTCCTGATACACGCTCTAACATGGATCAACCATCAAGACATTATGCTAAGTGAGATAAGTCAGAAACAAAAGGACAAATACGTACGATTCCACTTATATGAAGTATTTGGAAGAGTCAAATCTTTCTCAGATTCACAGAGACAGGAGGAAAAATGGTGGTTACCTGTGATTGAGGGGAGAGCAGAATGAGGACGTATTATTTAGTGGATAGAGAGTTTCAGATTGGAACTATGACAAGTTTGGAGGTAGACTGTGGTGACAGTTACCCCACAATGTTGATACCACTGAACTCCACACTTAAAAACAATGAAAATGGTAAATTTTATGTGATGTATATTTTACCACATTGAGAGAAAGAAAGAGAATGGATGGTGGTATAAGACAAGTTAATATGTTTTGGACCATTTTCTAGCACCTTATTTTGGGAGAAGAATAATTTTCTTTTAATTTTCCATTTTCTCTGTCTTCAATAATTAAAATTTACTGGTGTAAACAGAATAAGTAGTAAAATGCTATAATTCCAAGTCTGACATAACACCAGCAACAAATCAGTAAAACTTAACTCTGACTATCCTTAAGACTTAATCTTTTTTTAAAAAAGTGTATCTGACAAAATAAATTAGTAAGCATAAAAAGAATAAACTGAATACCACATCCAATTTTCCAACTCCCAAAAGCATTGTCTTTATAATGGGACTTTAGTGGGAGAATATTTACAATCAATTCAGGGAAGGAGAGGATATAGGAAAGCATGTATGTAGTTGGTGGAAGATGAAGAAAAAGAAGGTTATCTCAAGAGCTTCTCACAAAATTTCAAAAGGAATTGAGATCTCATATGTTCCACAAGAGAGAGGCCCTGTGCCAGCTCCCTCATAGTACCCACTGAGGTAGCACACTTCTGAGAAAATTACTTCGTGGTACACCTGGAGAGGGTGGACTGCAGACAATGATATCTTATGAGGGATGGCCACCCACAGTTAAGAGATGAGTGGTCTCAAAGCAAAGCATTTCATTGACCATGCAGAGAAACCAGGCATGCCTTCTCAAAGGCTTAAATTGCATCAGGCTCGTAACATTGACACTATTGTGAATAGAATGTTAGTGATATTTAAGAGTGACTAAATTCAATTTCCTGTAAGTCCAGAGAGTGAATTTTTGGAGTAGGTTAAATTTAATTGAGAAAAATAAAAGTAATGTTACCTTTTTGTATCCAATAGTAGGGTAAATTCTGGAACCACTGAATAAGTTTACTTTCCCTGAAGCACTGTTATTATGCTATCTATATCTTATCAATGGTGTCTAACTTTAAAAAAATAGGTTAATTTTATTAAGAAATGGGAGGTATAAAATTTACAGAATATCATTTTAATTTGACTATGAAGTCAGAATTATGTTTTGTGCTAAAGTACAGTAACTTCTATCAAACTAGTGTTCTTATTTTATTGTTATTTTTCTTCTGTCCTTTTACCTGGCTTTACTGGTCTTCCTTATTTTTATTGTTTCTTTTACTGTATGTTATTGCCAATCATTTTTGCAAGTATAGCAATATAAATAAAAGATATAGAAATATAAATGAGTTTGACATTAATTCTCCAAAAAACCTGTTACTTCTATTGATATCTGCTTCTGAATCTGTGATTTATATTCTCCATATTGATATATTTGTCTGACATTTTGCTATCCTTTTGGTCAACACAGTTCTTCCTGTTTTCAGTCATTATTATTAGATGATAAGTTTTGTGGACTTTTTGAGCTATTTACTTAAACAGGATCATGCTATAGTTAGAGCCTCTGATTTTATGGGAACATGAAAAGAAGACTCAATCGGATTCAAATCTGGGCTTCACAACACTGTTGAGCTGTATGACTCAACAGGCTACTTAACACTGTTTTCATAGGTTCCGTATGTTCAGGTTTCAAGAAACCACTATATCTGTATGATATCATATATCTCTTTATTGTAAATCTATATATTAAGACTGCTTGTCACTTTCAATGTTTATAGAAAAGTAATGTAAATGTATCCTAAACTATTTGGATTACCACTTTTAAGTATCCACTTACTGCAGAGAGTCATTGTCTCTGTTTTAAATAGTACTGTTTTAATTACTTAAGTTTTATGGGGAAAAAGTTAAGAAATTTCATATGTAACTTTCTCCTTTGGACCAATTGGATGGAAAAACACTCCAATGGTAGGATGTTAAGTCCAAAAAATAGTGTATCAATCCTTCAAAAGGAGAAATGTGGTATAATAAGTAAATTAACATACTGCGTACAACAGTGTAAGCTTACTGAACTAGAAGCAATAATAAACACAAAACTGTGCTCTAATAATAGGTACCATATTCATTATGAGGCTGGATACAATTTCAGCTTAACTATATTATCCCTTAATTAAATTCATATTAACATGAATATAATTGATTTCATAGTTGTTGATGGGGCATTCGTTGCAAAACATTTCTGTTCCAAAAATTAAAATCTAATTTTATATATGTTACATATTACATATGTATTAATTATATATACATATATTTGACATTGTAATTATTATTATCCCAGGAGTCAGCTAGAGTTTTTTTTTTTTTTTTTAATTAAAAACTGCCTTAGCGTTCTCATCTAAAAATCAGTCAGACACTCCCCATATTTCAGGATGGTTATGAGGGTTAAATGAGACAGTAGGCAATCAACACAATTTCATTTCTTCTGCTTATTTATAAATGTGTTTTGCTCCCTATGGCTTTTATTTTATTATCTGTTTTTACAAATAAAGTAAATATGAACAAAATCAAGTATAGAACAAGATATGTTTTAAAAATATTAATGTAATTCTTCAGATTAAGCTAAATTTTGCAATAGTACAAATGATTGCCAAAATCTCAGTTACTTTCAACAACAAAGATTCACTTCTCATTCACTTGTCACTTGCACGATGGTTGACTGCATCGTGCTTGGATGCAGAGTATTACATTAATGGGGAAAAAAGACAGACAGTGCAGGAAAGACTTGATGGCTGTTTCATATAAATGGCACATCACATGTCTCCTCTCATTGTATCGACCAAAGCAAGTTACACAGCTACCCTTGGCATCAGTGTTGCAGAGAAGTCCAAGCCTCTTCTATGCAGGGGCACCATAGAGATATACCCATATGGCAGTCCCAAAGAGAAGGCATCAAACATTAAATTGATTATGCCAGCTAGTCCAGTAATTGAAAAAATTTACTATCTTGGCAAAATGTAAAAATAAGGCAAATAATTTCTTGTTATCTGTTCAGTATCAATAACAGGAAGATAAACCAAATACCACATGTAGAGTTTAAGGATCTCAGAAAAAAAGCATGTTTATTAACATAAAATTATATTCATATTTCCCCATATATTTGTTTTAAAACTTAAAATTAGCCTTATACAGAAATAATTTATAGATATAAACATTGAAATAGTTTCTTAAATAAAAAATTATATAAAAATTATATTTTCTATATATTTTGCTAAGGTGAAAATTCTATCCTTAGAAGTTCTGTGAATTTTTGTCTTTTTTTTCTATTTCTTTATATATAGATTTCAAGCTAATAATGCTATTATAAGCCTTAAAGTTTTAGGATGATAGGATTAATTATTTTTAACAATCTTTTTTTCCTAGGATAAGACTGTGAAAAACTCCTTGTATTATAATGGAATTATTCCAGGCTTTGGAAAGTGGGACCATTACTGGACCAGTATTCCTAGGAACCTCAAGGACACCTTAGTCAATTATTAAAAATACCAGCTCGTAAAAAGCTGGGGATTTCAGCATGCATTATTGAATCTTTTTAGTTTTTTATTTGAAATTACTATAACCGTCTACCAAATTGCCTTAACCTTTGTTTTTTCCTGTATATTAACTTCCTACTAATTTATTTATATAGATTAATTTTACGTATATTTTAGACAACTAAATTTTTCTTCTATTCATTTTTCAAGTTCCTTTATTAAGGCCTTGTATCATAAAAGGAGATAAAAATATCTTCAATAACAACAAGTTTTAAAGGGCCAAAGATTTTTAAGTAAAATGATTTCTGATGCGTAAATCCTAACTAGAGATATTAAAATAAAATAACATTCTTTGGCTTATTAGAGGAAGTATAAAATTGAAACATTTTTGTTTCAATTTTTGTTTCAAACTATTTTTAGTTTGTTTTTGCTTTTCAAAACTATGAAACAAAACAGGTTTTCTTATGTTAGACTTGTTCACAAAGCAAAATTTATTTGCCATGCACTTCACACTATCTATAAGCAGGGAGAATGTCTACCTATTATACTACCCCAAAAAAGTGTTATTTCACGAATTCAAACTTACTCATGATTCTAAATTAGACTATTTTAAAATTAATGCTACTATAACTCTTCAATCATTATCATCACCATTTTGATACATTTTCTTTGATGTCATGAGTCCTTCCAATTCCTATAACATGTCCTTCTATTAAAGGGCCTATAATATCTCATATTGTTTAACGATTTGATGTTCAAAATTATTATTTCTGGTTATACTTGATTTCATGCTTCACAGTAATAACTTATCCATACACTCCCTGAAAAACTTCTAATATAAGAATAAATAATGATCGAGATGGTAGAGATGAAAACATCAATAGAAACATAAAATCTAATTTGGTTCATCATCCCTTGCTAGAGGCAGGAAATTTTCTAATTTCTCAATTTAATTAGGGTGGGTTTCAAACTGAGTTTCAGGCTACATGCTTTCTATATAATAAAACATTTTAATAACACCATTTGACCATTTCAACTATCTTCAAATACAAAGTTGTTTCCAATTCTTTTAACATTTGTAACCCAAACAAATATAATTTGATCTAAAAATCCTACTAAGTTAGGCCACATAGAACTTTCATAAGCAGTATAAACACGTATGAAAGTGACACATGATTGTCAGCAATTGCTACACCAGAGGCTACTTGTCAGGAAATTTTAAAAGATTATGTGGTAAGTAGTGAGATCAAGACCAGCTTCATGGTTATGATACCATGTTCAATAGCACAGGGTTTTGTGCTTGGAAAACTTCATGCTAGGTTGAATGATTTTCTGTCACCCACCTTGAAATTCTGAATTTGTTAGTAATGTCACCCCCCACATTTTCTTTTCTTTTCTTTTTTTTTTTGGGCTTTTGAGATGGAGTTTCACTCTGTCGCCCAGGCTGGAGGGCAGTGGCACAATGTTGGCTCACTGCAAGCTCCGCCTCAGCCTCCTGAGTAGCTGGGACTACAGGCACCCGCCACCATGCCCGGCTAATTTTCTCTATTTTTTGGTGGAGACAGGGTTTCACCATGTTAGCCAGGATGGTATCGATCTCCTGACCTCGTGATCCACCTGCCTCGGCCTCCCAAAGTGCTGGGATTACAGGCATGAGCCACCGCGCCTGGTCCACATTTTCATATATAATTTTCATTGCTCTGGGAAAATTATATAGCTTGTCCTGAGTGAGACATACATCATAGTTAGCCATATATGCCATATTGGGGTCTTGGGTTTTGTCCTGTGAGGCCTACATGTCACAGAGTCACAGAATGGTTTTAGACAGGCAAATGATGCCATTATATTTATGTTTTCAGAAGATCACAAGAGTGGAGACACTAGAAGCAAGAACACAGTAAGAAAACCATACCAATCACCCAAGTGAGATAAAATGAGAGCTTGAACTAAGCCATGCTAGTGCAGTTAGATAAGTAAATGCAGATTTGGAGATATTTAGAAGAAAACCTTGAAAGGGCTTGGGCCAGTCATAGGTAGAGAGGAAGCAAGAGGATTCAATTGTTTCTACTGAGTTGCTTTCACATATATTGACCATTTAACCACTTATGATGAGAAAATCTGATTAGTTCAAATATCCTTAGCTCTTCTGATAATATGTGTCAAACCTCTCTCTAACTCTGTTCATCCATATGTAATTCTGACAAAGGACACTCCAAAATGTGGAGAACTATGGAAACCAGATCTATTTGGAATCTTGCAGGAGTTCAAATTTCATCCAGTTGCAGATTTTAATTGTTTTCAAATAAGTTAGAGCTGGAGCTCCAGATGGAACTGGAGATAGAAACCAAAACTTGTGTTATTTATAAATGACATGTGTGTGTGTATAGATAGAGAGGCAGATAGATAGGTTTCTGGGAATTTTGTTTTTACATTTCTTGTTAAAGCAAAGAGTATCCTTCTTCTATCAAAGTCAAATACACAATCCACTTTTGTTCTGCAACCCAATCACACTAACTTAGCCAAATATTTTCTTTCCTTGGTTATTCTCTCTTCTCTGTTATTAATGTCTTCCTCCATACTAGATAATCTACATCAGCATACAAACTTTCAGCACTCTGAGTCTTCTGATCTACAGCCGTAAAAACCCCCAAATCCCTCTTTGCCAATCATAAACCCTCAGCTAACTTCACTGTTCATAGAATCCTCTCCTTTAGCACTGTCTCCATTCCCCTGTCTCCCATTCACACATACATATTATGAAATATTCAAATACATGAATGCAGGAGAAAATAATGATATAAAGGAAATTCACATGCTTATACTCCAATTTAAGAAAGAAAACTTTGTAAGCCCTCTTTCAAACAGAATTGAAATCAGTAATTAATTAGCTAATGCAAAATGTTAGCTAAATTAAAAATTAAAAATTATGGAAAATTATATGTACATATACCTTAAACATGATAATCTTAAAACATATAATGCATGTTAATTTGCCAGATGTTAATGTGTCAGATGAGTCCCACAATTGGGAAAATTGACATTCTGTGTCTTCTTTCTGGAGTGAACTACAATCAGAAGCACTGTGCACAACGTCCAAGGCTTTTTTAAAAACTCAAGTAGAATAAGAACTTAAAGAAATTTTCAATGTGATCTAAAAGCAGAAAGCATCTTTATTTTTAATGATTTTTTTCATCTAAATCATCTAAATGTATTATCTGGTTTAAGCAACAATATTTTAGAATATCACAATTCTTTTTTGTAAAAATATCAAAGGTATTCAGCAAAATTTCCAAGTAAATAGCCTTCTCTTTATTGATAATATTAATTTATTTATTAAGTATTCAAATTACTTATTTGCGAATGTATTACATGCATTACAAAGTTTGCTCTTTTGTTTTGCAACCTAATCACACTAACTTAGCCGAATATTTTCTTTCCTTGGTTATTCTCTGCTTTCTTTGTTATTAATATCTTCCTCTATACTAGATAATGTACATCAGCATACAATCAGCTAATGCAAAAAGTTAAATTAAAAAATTATGGGAAATTATATATACATGTATCTTAAACATTATAGTCTTAAAACATATAATGCATATTAATTTGTCAGATGTTAATGTATCAGATTGGGAACTTGACATTGTGTGTCTTCTTCTGGCATGAACTGCAATCAAAAGCACTGTGTACAACATTTAAGGTTTTTTCAAAATCAAATAAAAAAAGTCTACTTGATTTTTCTAATGAGTGTAATGGGAGCCTTCTATCTACATACACTTTAGTTTGCTTTGGTTTATTAAATTGATTTAATCTAGTCATAGTATTAATTACTATGTTTTACATAGGATGTGGAGAACATTGGTTAATTTGGTTAATATATTATCAGTGATTGGTTAAGAAAGTCTTTGCTATAGTAATAATTAACATAAATAAGCACTTACGAGCCTTCAAATGGATCAGCTCATTTCATTCTCTCAACAACCTCATACAGTAAGTTCCATTATTATTCCCTACTTTACAGATAAGGAAATGGAGACACACATAAGTTAGTATTTTAGTAAATGTTAAAATTCTTTTTTGTTGCTCAATTTGTTTCTCAATTTGTTGTTAACAGGAAGCATAAGGAAAAGGCTAGGCCATAGTAAACCAACCAATTGATGTTTACTTTGCCAAGGCCTCAGTATGTCCCTACGTGAAAATAAAGCAAAGTTTTTGGGTATATTATGTGATCTTATTCATTATGGTAACAAAGGAATTTTCTTAGTGGTTGCTGGAAGTTCATGTGATCCTTCATCACCATCTCCAAGCTTAGATTTGTTTTTCGTCTGAAAATACAGTAAAAATGGAGACTTTTACTAGCATTCTACTGCTTTTCTGTTTTAATTTCTTTTACGACATGCTGTTTCGTACCTTCCTTTTATAAATAATGCAGCCCTTGGTACAGTTCTTTTAAATCTTTCATGCTTACAAAACCATAAAAATATATCAGATCATGTACAAATTGCTGCTGAAGGTGCTTTTCAAGCTCTTGTATTATAAATGAAATAAGATACAGGAGTTGATGCCTGTTCACATAAATAGAGAATATTGACAGTATAAAGTGGTTTGAATTACCATGAAATTATAGAATTATAAGATAAAAGATATATAAGGACCTTGAGAAATTTTCTGTTCAAGCTGCCTGCCTTTAGGCAGGTAAACATCTGAAATACTTTGTGAAAATATTTTCTTAGTTTCTTTATGAATATCTTCAAGCAGAAAAACTCTAGAACCCACCAGAGTGCCCCATTTGAATGATTTTGGCTTAAAATGGGGGAAAAACCCTTTACTTATGTACAACCTCCATTGCTCTTCATTTCTTATTTATTATTGTTACACTTTAAGTTCTGGGATACATGTGCAGAACATGCAGGTTTGTTACATAGGTATACATAAGCCATGGTGGTTTCCTGCACCCGTCAACCTGTCACCTACATTAGGTATTTCTACTAATGCTATCCCTCCTCTAGCCTCCCACCCCCTAATAGGCCCCATTGTGTGATGTTCCCCTCCCTGTGTCCACGTGTTCTCATTTTCAGCTCCCACTTATGAGTGAGATTGCTTTTCATTTCTATTAAACTATTATTCCTTCTTTTTTCCTGTCCTCTTTTCATCTTTCTTTTTAGGAACTCATTGGTTTTTCTCTTTATATTTTTTTAGGATATCATTTTTTAAAACTTATTTCTTGTGTCTGTCTATAAGTTTTAGATAGTTTTAAAATAGAATAATCAAAATAGAAAATTTTATAAATCAGTTATTATAGAATAATGTCACACAGTAATGTTGAGCTTAATCATTGTGGATTCTGGTGATTTTTAACAAAATATAATTGAATTTCACTTTCTTTCATGTATTCTCTCCCATTTTCTTCTGAACTTAGTTACCTATAATTTTAGGATCTCTTATTCAGAGATCAGGGAGGCATTTTTTTTCTTTGACCTGGCTTTAATTAATGTTTTCCTTTCATAAAGGTCAACAATAATAGAAATAATTTCGTTTTTTTTTTCAACAATTCAGTTTTAGTTTGTACTCATGGTAACACTGATTGTAATAGCAGGGCTTCCCCCGAGAGCTTCAGTCCTTAGAGGAGTGTATACAAGAGGTTTGCCATGGTAAATCCTTGCTCTTATTTTTTCTTTCTCTCTTGTATTATTCACTCTGGAGAGCTAGATGTTATGTTGTAAGCAGCCCTATGGAGAGTCCTGGGGCCTCTGGGCAACAGCCACCAAGGAACTAAAAGCCTAGCAACAACCAAGTGAGTGATCTGCCAAGTGCACTTTCCAGCCTCCATTGAGCCTTGAGACAGTGGCAGCCCTGGCAGACAACTTGACAGCAACCTCATGAGAGACCTTGAGCTAGAACCAACTAAGCCACTCCCAATTTCTTACCCTAGGAAGTGTTGAAACAGTATATGTTTGTTGTTTTGAGACACTAATTGTGGGGGGTAATTTGTTACAAGGCAAATATACCTAATACAGAGGTAGTTAATTATATTTGTTTTTATATAAGCCTTTTGTTTTTTGTTTCTTTTTAAAAATATCATAAACATGTGAAAGTATCCATAGCTAATAGTATAAGCACTTTATAATATACTTCTATTACCTGAAAATGAACCCCATTTTCTCTACAGGATTTGTGACTGAAAAAAAAAAAAAAAAAAAAAAAAAACAGTACTTTCATATGTTCAATTTCCATTCTTGTTTCCAGGAACACCGTATGTATAAATTCAAAAACCACATGCAGCCCAGATGAATTAGGGCAGTGTCAAAGAGTTGCATAGAAGCAAGGAAAATAATTTACAGAACAATAATTATGGAAGATATTTAATCATTAGGTTAACTGAGATACAGGTAGTCACTTCTAGAAATGCTGACAAAATAAGATTCCAATAGAAGAGCTATAAAACAGAATTCTTTTTTTTCAATATTCTTAATTCAACAAATATTTGCTTAATGCCTATAAAGATGCCAGATAGTTATCTAGGATGTAGAAATAGAAGACCAAAAAACAAATTTCCTCTCTGAAATTTATATTATACTACCTCTGAAAGAAAATATATAAGATGGTAAAAATGATGGACTGTAGGCTTGGAGTACATGAATTTGGGATTTACTGTTAGTATGGTAGGAAATCACTAGAAGGCTTTGAATAAGAGGTTTTCATCAACATTATTTATATGTATGTATTTATATTTATCGATACATTGTTTTATATAATTTCTAAAAGCTCAATATTTTTACTTACTTTTTAAATACTCTTTTTTTAGAGAAGTTTTGGGTTCACAGCAAAATTGACAGGAAGGTATGAAATGTTTCCATCTATCTCTTGCTCCTACACATGAATAGCCTCCCACTTTATGAACATCCTCCATCAGAGTGGTGCATTTGATACAAGTGAACAACTACATTGACAAATCATTTTCACTCAAAGCCTATAGTTTAGCATTAAGGTTTATTCTTGGTGGTATAGCTTCTACGGGTTTGGACAAATGTATAATGGCATGAATCCACCATTATAATGTCATATAGACTATTTCCACTACCCTGAAAACCTACTGTGATTTGCCTTTTCATACCGCCTTTTCCCATAACCCCTGGCAATCATTGACCTTTTACTATCTCTATAGCTTTGCCTTTGCTAGAATGTCACATAGTTAAAATCATACCATATTTATCTTTTCTTCACTTAGTGAAAGGCATTTAAATTTCCTTTATTCCTTTTCCTGACTTGATAAATTCTTTTTTTTTTTTTAGTATTCCATTGTTTAGATATAACAGTTTACATATCCATTTACCTTGAGAAGGACATTTTGATGGCTTCCAAGATTTAGTAATTAGAAATAAAGCTGCTATAAATATCTGTGTGCAAGTTTTTATATGGATATAAGTTTACAAGTCTTTTGGGTAAATACCAAATCACAACTACTGGATCATATGGCAAGAATGTTTAATTGTATAAGAAAACGCCAAACAATCTTTCAAAGAAGTGATTTTACCATTTTGTACTTCTACCAGCAATGAATGAGGGTTTCTGCTGCTCCACATCCTTGCCAGCATTTGGTCTTTTCAGTATTCGGAATTTTCAGCATTCTAAGTGTTATATAATAATATTTCAGTGTTGTTTTAGTTTGCAATTATCTGATGAACTATGATGTGGAGCAGGTTTTATATGCTTCCTTTCCATCTATATATCTTTTGTGGCAAGGCATTAGTGAAGGACTTTAGCCCATTTTTTAAATTAGGTTGTTTATTTTCTTACTGTTGAGCTTTGAGCTTTAAGGCTTATTTGTAGATTTTGGATACTAGTCCTTTATCAGATACATCTTTTTCAAATTTTCTCCAGTCTGTTATGTCTTGACAATGTCTTTCACAGAGCAGAACTTTTTCATTTTAAAGAAGTACAACTTATTCTTTCTTTCATGGATCATGCCTTTTAACTGATAATTAGAAAGTCGTCACCAAACTCAAGGTCATCTAGATTTCTTTCTGTGTTGCATTCTAAGAGTATTATAGTTTTATTTTATATTTTGTTTGTAGTACATTTTGAGTTAATACTTGTTAATAAATTTGAAAGATATGTCAATTTTTTTTTTGGTATGTGGGTGTCCAATTTTCCCAGCACAATTTGTTGAAAAGATTACCTTTTCTCAATTGCATTTTCTTTGCTCTTTTGTCAAAGATCAGTTGACTGTATTTATGTGAGTCTATTTCTGGGCTCTTTCTTCTCTTTCTTCTTCTGTCCCGTTGATATATCATCTTTCTTTTTTTTTTTTTTTTTTTTTTTTTTGAGATCAGTTTCACTCTTGTTGCCCAGGCGGAGTGCAGTGGCACAATCTTGACTCACTGCAACCAATCCACCTCCCAAGTTCAACAATTCTCCTGCCGTCCAGCCTCCCAAGTATGCTGGGATTTACAGGTGCATGCCACCACCCCAGCTATTTTTGTATTTTTTAGTAGAGACGGAGTTTTGCCATGTTGACCAGGCTGGTCTCAAACTCCTGACCTCAGGCAAACTGCCTGCCTCAGCTTCCCAAAGTGCTGGAATTAGAGGCGTGAGCCGCCACTCCCTG
>NW_016812512.1:153459-174538 GCF_001698545.2 Rhinopithecus bieti
TTTTTTTTTTTTTTTTTTTTTTTTTTTTTTTTTTTCCGCATGAAAAAAAATGCAGGTGTGTACTGGAAGACTCAACACATTGTACATAAACTTATGTTTTTTAAGGAGTTTTACATTCAGTACTGACACTTCTCTCCTGTCTTCTTGTCCCACTTCTTTCATCTCTAAATCTAGTTTGTTTTCTTATCACAATGAATGGCCTCTATTCTGTCACTCGAGTATACAAAAATATTCTATTTGTGAAGATTTTCAGGAAGAGTTATTTTCATTTCATTCACCTTTGTATTTCTATTTTTATGACATCAAACACCAGAGTTTGAAAAGCCTATGTAATTCTTTTCCCTCTTTGACATCCTTTTAGCATTCTTATTTTTCAGAGTTTCTCATGATTCAAAACTTGTTCTCTCTGTTTCTTAATCCCATAAAATTCTTTCTTGGTACTTTTCCTATATCCATTAAATTTATTTATTTAAAAATCTTACTCTTCCTGAAAATTTCCCAAATAGAATAATTTTGCATACTCAACTGACAGAATATAGTCCACTCATTGAGAAAAGAAAACAAACTAAATTTAGAGATGAAATGGGTAAAATTCTTTTATTTCCTCAAATATATGATTATAGAAACAAATGAAGAGCTTAATTTATACTTATTTTGGATTTTTAACTATTCTGTAGTTTTGTGCCTATTTTTTAACTATTTGTGGTAAGTGGCTTTTCTGATTATGAAATATTTACACAGATGAAGTATAGTAGTATTCTTTGAACTTAGAAGAGTGAAGTAACTTCATAGGAAACCTTTGAAGTACATTATCAAATCTTTAACCCAGCAAGGAAGTAAATTGATAGTCAATTTTCAGCAACATATTGAAGTAGGCAATCAAAATTTGAGGGCCTTAAAGTTGTTCTTTGAAGTCTAAGTAGATTACAGGAAGCAAATAAAGATCAGAAGATCTCTGTCCATCTTAAAACAGCCTACAAATAGGCTCAACTTCAGAAGTGCTACTCTGAATACCTGCCTCTTAAGTTCTAGTTCAGTTTCTTAAATATTCCCTCTATTTTCAGCTATATGATCCTTTACATTTTGCCATTTTTCAATATCTGTATTTACCCTAATATGGTATTTTAGCTTCAACGTTCCTGGCTTGGCAGAGTGAAAGCGTGAGCTTCTATTTCCTTGCCCTCTCCTCAGACAGCTGCAAGAGGTCATTGTTCTCAGGAATTAAGTGACATTCAGGGGCTTCTAAAAGTTCCTGCCAATGAAGGGCTGTAGATAAATGTACTGCATAAGATGTGTTACATGGGAAACAGCATATGCAGTCTATGTTTCCAAATATTAAGAAGCAGCATCTTGTTCAACAAATATGAGCCACCCATTAGGCTAAGCTGAAACACTCTCTCGGGAAAAGTAGACCTAAGTTACAATAAAAGTTATTTTTATCAAAACACAAAGTTATTTGTCTATTTATCTTTATGTACCTTGAATTTTAACTGTTCTTAGGATGCCCATCTATGAATTTACTGGAGCATC
Organism: Rhinopithecus bieti; assembly: GCF_001698545.2. Classification (NCBI taxonomy): domain Eukaryota; kingdom Metazoa; phylum Chordata; class Mammalia; order Primates; family Cercopithecidae; genus Rhinopithecus; species Rhinopithecus bieti. The sequence continues at coordinate 154,990 of NW_016812512.1, forward strand.
ACATTGAAAAGATTAAAATCTGCACTTGGTAAACTAATTAAAAGGAAGCTGTTACCGAAAGTGATATTGCTCAATTAGACATCACTCTAACTCCTGCCAGTGAATTAAATACCATTCTTACTTCTGTTTTACATTTTTTGTTGTTGTTTGCGCCTCCTTCCTGATAAATATTTTCTTGTTGTTTGCCCCCCCCATAAATATTTCCTCATAGTTTTTACACAAATGCCTAAACACAATGAATTCAAAGCTAATTTCAAAATTTTCTTCTGGAAATTTTTTCTTCATCAGCCATTCAAATGGACTATCTTAGAAGAACTGCCTCATTTTGTTGATGTGGTTCCCATGTTAAAAATTCCAGAAAAAAGAAAACCACTATGTCAAATTTAAATCAGACTTACCTGGGCCCAACGAAATGTGACCAAAACATGGACTATGAAAACATGATACCTCCTACAAATGTGGAATAGGAAGAATAGTAACAAATGCTCTTCCTGGAAATGGAGAGTAGTATCAGGATGATAAGTCAGTTCACGCTGTCTACTACTAGAGTCCTGATAAAGGTAATTCCGCAAAGATGAGGAAGAAAGGAAGAGAAGCGAGTTTAAGACCCAATGGGAGAATGGCAGGAATACAACTGTGCTTCATGAGCAACCAGCATCCAAAACACAAATGCAATAGGGCTCTCCATATCCCTATTTCATTTCTTTTTCTCTTTGTATTGAAATCATTCTGTGAAAGCTTTCTGTGGCAGTTTGTATTTTTCAAAGGTAACCATATTGATATAACTTTCAACCCACATGGTCTTATAATGTGAAGTTGAGACTCCTCCATCAAAAGGTCCTTTGCAGCTGCTTTGACCAATAGAATGCAGCAAATGTGACACTCCGTTATTACAGAGGGTAGGTCATAAGTGATCATAAGACTTTCATGTGCTATTCTCTCTTTCTCTTTCTTTTGCTTTTTCTCTTTCTCTTTCTTTCTCATCATGTACCTTAGGAACTCTGAGCCAACATGTAAAAAGTCTTGCTACCCTGAAACTGCAATGCTTGAAACATTTGGCATGCTAGAGAGAGATCCAAGGATATCCAGCTGTTCAAATCTTCACAGACCAGGCCCCAGATATGTACATGATAAATCTTAAAAATGCACCTAGCCAGGGTGAAAATTGTACTCCACCTCATGAAAGATCCTGAGGCATCACTTTGTTTTTTCACTTACTTGGAAGTGAAGCAGGTTCCAATCATTGCCAGTTGCTGCTTCTTGTGAAGCACCTCATTGCCTCCCTCTTATATATCATCTATTAAGGTGCCAAGCGATATTCATTATTCTCCTATTGAGGCAGGTATACAGGGTAGTGAGAATGCCTTAGAAGTTGAGCAATACAAAATTCTTCTTTAACAAGCGTGGCGATTATCTGGAAATGCAACTCTATTGAAAGCTTACTAGGTTGTTGAATTAATTTTCTTTGGATAATTCTATTGGATAATTAAAATCAGAAATTACATTCATATATAAATTTGGATTCTGTTCCTCTTCTGGCATTGAGCAAGAAGGATGGAAGTTCTATTTATTTTTTAATACTCTAGATTAAAATTAGTTTATTTTATCTTGGAATATTGGAAAATTAGATACTTTAATATAAAATAGAGCTGATTTTTCATGGAAGTCTGCCCATGACTATAACCAGGTAGGAGTGCAAAGTTGAGGTGCTTAGTTGGAATATGAAAAACAGAAGACATCCTCAATTCCTCTGACATTTCCAAGACAGTCACATTGCATTTTCTAATGTGGCATAGTTCAACAAACTTACCTTTCATAACTCAGCAAACATTATTTCTTTCGACCTTCCACAGTCATGGATTCCCAGCCATAGACAGGTCTCTCAACAAAGGTATATGCCTCTGAAGCTGCACTTTTCTGTCTTCTTTCATATGGGTTAGCTTATGTCATTTTTTATTATTTTGTTGAACTCCATTAAAAGTCACACAAAGTAGCCATTTGGCATATAGCTTCAATCTCAGTGTGTGTGATATATATCAAAAATGCCCAGTTTACCAACTGTTTTACTTGCACAACATGAAATACTATGTTCTACCCACGAAAATAAGGGTAAATATTTATAATGATAACTTAGCTAACATTTAGACTGCCAGTCTTGATACTGAATTATATATTTATATACATATGAACATATATTTAAAGCACTCAGCTGTATATATTAAGTATACATAACATTGTTTCAAGTAATTTAGTTTCTCTTATATCTATGCTACATAGGAACTATTACTATGCCAATTTACAAGGAAGGGAACTTAGGCTTATCCAAAACTAGTGTGGCCAACCATCTTGGTTTGTGCAGGACTGAGGAGTTTCCCTGTACAGGAGACTTTCAGTGCTAGAACTGAGACCTTCCTGGGCAACCTGGGATGATTTGTTGCTATATTTTCAGTAAAACAGAGTTAAGCCCAGATTTACTGAATGCAAAGGCCAAGAATAAGACTACTACCCTATTTCTTATGGGATAGAAGGTATTCACTCCTTTCCACTTATACTGACTTAATCATTTACATAATCTTGAGCCTCTCACTTGAAATGTTCTAATTCTAGAAATCAATTTCTTTTTCAGTCAGGATTTGCTTTTGCCTGTAATCAAAACTCAACATTAGCTAGTGTAATTCAAAGAGAAAGTTTTAAGAAAGCAATAAACAGCACTAAAGGCTAAAAAAGGATAATATCTAAGATTAATTTTAAGTAGTTTTAGCAAACAGTTTTATAACCTTCTTGATTCAATACTTTTCTAAAGTAAAAGTTCAAATCTCCACATTAGTAATGACTAAATCTGCAACCCCTTGCTTAACATTTTTAAATTTCTCTAAGAAGTACTTTAAATCTCCCAGTTATTTTTCATCCAAGCTCAGAATCCTATTCTGAGATTTTCTACTTTGCCTTGAAATGTCGCAGTTGCCTCTATGTTTCTGTAGAGAACAGATGGGGGTGGGGCTAGGTACTACTAGATACTCCAATTCAAGCCTTAACAGATTGATAACTGAAGCTTGGAGAGAAGTTGGAAAGGGGAATTATAAAACAAGACAATTAGATCTCAGACATAATTTCTCTTAAAATCTATAGGACAAGTCTAGTTCAACAGAGTTCCCAACTATCTATCAAACTTTGCCTTCGGATACTGAGCCCTGCTCCCTCTCAGTTCAGAACCTCTCCCTCACCTTCCCCCTTCCCTGAGACCAGGTTGCCAAATACCAGGTAAAGCTAGGAATCAGTTATCACCTTAACAGTGACACACCCAGGACAAATACCCCTTTATTGTTATGATTACTTGATGGTTACTATGTTACTTATGGTTATATAGTTATATAGTTACTTATGGTTACTAGAATTATCAGCTTGACCTTCACATATACAAAAAAGTTCAATGATGTATTTTTCAAATTAGGATCAATCGTCACTCAAAGTTAAACTCTGCTTCTCACCATTAGGAAAAACTGCTACAAGGAGCATGTATATATAATTTACATGTTGTATGTACATATATACATATGAAACATTTATATTTCATATATTAAATATAAATTAATATATATTTTACTATGTACATCTATAATATACATATACAATATATTCCTATAATATTATATTTTTATATATAGGTGATGATTATATGTTTGAATTCCTCGTAACAGGAAGAAGAACATTGCTCGTGGATTTCAGTGAAAGCATCTGGAGAAATAAAAAAAAAAAAAAAACTAATTTCATTATAATTCCAGGCAAGTTGACTTAGAATAATACATAGATTTAGCATCAGCTCTTAGGGAAAGGTTTTATCAAGGCCTATTTGCTTGTTTGTTGTTGTTGTTGTTGCCCTGCCCTGCTGCTGCTGCTTGCTTTGAGGATATGAGAAACTGGAAAATATTACTTAGATTAAAGGGAAGACAGTAGCTATTAGACAGTAAAAGAAAGAAAGAAGGCGCTTTTGAGAGACAGGACTCACTATTTCTATTTGAAGTCACTAACGTAGCTTTCTCTTAAATGTAAACAGTCCAGGCATAGGAGCAGAGAAAGAAAATTTGATTTATTTAGACTACAGAATTTCAGCAGTACATTCACCACAATATATAGGAATTTAAGGGGGATTGAATAATAAATACATTATAGGTCTTACCTAAAAGGTACAAGATAGAATAAAAAAAGAAAGCCAAGGCCAACTAAGAACTCACCGGAACTCCTAAGCTGAAGAAAATGCAAGAATAGTTGAGAACTGAAATTTTGATGTAGTCAAAGATATATCTAAATGAAGAATAAGAAATCAAAAGACCTTGAAGAAGAATAGACAATCAACAGCATAATGTAATATCCAAGTTTAAGATCAGAAGTTAGCGACCCTCTAAGAATCAAAGCATTAATTTGTATTTATGTATTATATTTATTCACATTCTATAAGTACTAGAAGAGCTGATTGGATTCAATCCATGTTATTGAATGAAAGCTGTATATTCAATTGATTAGATTATGAAAGTATAGAAGAATTCATTTTGGTCATAGGCAATAAAATTTTGGAAGCTGCCCTTTGCGGGACCTTTTAATATCAAAAACTCTAAAATTACATTAACGTACTCTAATCAAATGTTTTCACAGATGCGTATAGTTTTACAAATAAAAAAATAAAAAAAATAACAACTGCACGAAGCGTAAAATTTACTGCGACAGAAAATAATGCACCCTGGGTGGTTGATATCACTTCTGGAGTAAGAAACCCCCACAAATATCATTCTACCTTCTCAATATAGAGTATGTAGGCATAAATTTCAGCAGTTTATAAAGTGATTATTTTCAGGAATGAATGCTTTTTTATCAGTTTTAAATCAATGTTTTTTACTTTTAAAATCACTGGACTGACTAAAAATATTCTCCCTTGAGATATGGATTTTTAATGTAATAATTTGAATGGCAAATACAATTAAGTATTTTATTTAGGATGTTTTGACCTGCCAAGTCAAGAAAAAACCTCCTACTTAAAATGTTTATTAATAATGATATTATTTTCTCACATAGCAGTAAATCCTTGCGGTAAAAGCTGTACCAGAGTTTATAAATTCAATGCGCCCCAAAACTACTATCTGCTCCTTTCTACCGTCTCAGCCAGATCAACTCTGTCTTCAAAGGCTAAATTCCTTTAACATATTTTTTCCTCCGTTCAGGCCTGCCAGGTTTTGCTCCCCTGATGAGGAAATGCTGCACCAGCCCCTCATAATATATGTAAGGTTCATGCATGCGAAAAGGTATTCACTTGCTGTTCGTGTCTTTCCCTCATCTTACAGTTGGACTGGAATAAATTATATATTATATATATATTATATATCTATATACTAATTATAAAATTTCAATTAAATCTATAATTATAGTTAAAATCAATTATTTTATATAATTATTATTTATAGATTCTTCTCAGGTTCTTATGAAATAATTAAATCACACTAATTTAGTTGATCCATTTTTTCCTAAATATTCTCAGCCAAGAACATATATTTTATTCTCAAATAAATTTGGAAAACAAACACTGCACAGAGCACCTCATTTTAGATGTTTTAATTTCTTAGAGAAATTGAGGACTCTGTGGAGCTGTGGTTAACATCATCTGTTGCAAAAATTCCCTATTAACTAATATTAAAAAAAGCATATTCCTTGGAACACACCGTGGCTAGTTTAGCTCATTCCTAATATTCATTCACTGAACTTTTATATATTTGTTTAATTTCCTTCATTATGTCTTTGTAGCTGAAACAGTATTCAGTTAGAAAAATTGGTCAAGTGATCTCAATTTTGCACCAAAAGTATTGATTAATTACTTCTAACTTCAGAAATAAAGGGCATTTTTAGGCAAACTAAAATAATTTATTGGAAAATGATAGGTTTTTAAACTTACATAACTGGTTTGTAATAGTTACCAGACAAAGAAATAACAATGTGGAGCAATCTTTTTTTTTTTATTATTAAACTTAAAACATATGCTGAAAACAGCCGGGATTTGCTTTCTAGTGCTCTCTCAAAACAAATCTGCTTTCTCTTGGATATATAAGCCAACAGAATGAAATGCTTTTCTTGGTCGAAAGCCTTATGTAATATTTCAAATTTATCCTCTGTTATACACTAAGCCATGTTACAACACAACTGCCCTCTTTTATTCAAAGTCTAGATCCTAGAGTTCTTACTCAGGGAACAAGCCTTAAAACAACCTCCGACAGCTCCAACAGGCCTTTGATTGCAGATGAATTTAGACTTCTTTGACTTTTTAAGACTGAACTTGATGTTGCATTGTATAAAAGTTGTGAATACCAGCTTATTTCTCTGCTTCCTGTCTGCACTAATTACGCACAAAATGAAACAGCTAAACAAACTTCCTTATGAGTGTTACTTGTGGAATGACCCAGGACAGAAAGAGAGAGAGAGTGAGTGTGTGTGTGTGTGTGTGTGTGTGTCTTTACACATAGCCTCCAATCTAGGTCCTATTCCTTGGTCTTTCTCCATAATTAAAATAGAAAAGGGTAGGAAAAAATGATAGAAAATCAGTCTGTTGCAATGACTGGTTGGTCAATCCATTGACATCTATCTTCCATTCTCATCCAGGTCATCTCTATCCTTCTGACAACCAGCAATATACTGTAAGGTTGTGCCTACTAACTTCCCAATTTTTACAAAGCAATATGCATTTTTAATTTCTCTGATTTAGACCTTTCATATTTCGGCATAGTATCAGGTAGGGTTCCTTCACAATTGAACATAATTCATTTTCATTAATTTTAAAGGAGCTAAAACGCTCCTAAATAATTAGATATAGTGTTTGTGCGAAGTATATGTTAGTTTTAGAAAACAACTAATTAGTGTACTCATGTGCACAATGTAGCTTTTACATTTAGTTTTATAAATTGGAATATGTGTTGGAATTATGACATCAATAATTTTCTTTTTTTGAGGAAAAATCCACTAAGAATTAACATAGTTATAGAGCTACTGGGGAAGGCATACAGCATACATACTTTAAGAAACGGAGGAAATTTGAAAAGTTTTCATAAACAATCCTAATAATTCAGAGACCTCAAACTGTATCAAGCTTTTAAATATTAGAGAGTGGATGGCTAATTTTACTATATACTTGCCAACATTCTAGTTTGTATAGGCTTAGTATAATTTAAATATGGTTTTTTCCTACTGTTTATTTACTATTTCTAGAGCAACATAAAACTAAGTTTTGTTCCAGAGGAATTTACTGGTTTTCTTACCCTACAAAATGGATAACTGAATAATCTGCCAAACTCTTTCGTTTCAAAGCAGCTTGTTCTGCTGCAAAACACTTCAGTGCCTCCTCCCCGTCCATGTCGTCATTTTAAAAATTTATTTTATATATACTATGTGTATTTCCCACAGTCATCTTAATAATTATATCAGTGACTATATATATATTGTTTTACATAATTTTACCTGCTAAAAGATAAAGGCTTTAATTTGGTCCTAGATATTTAATAGTCCTTTTATATGCTGCATTTATTCTTCTGACTAGAAGGAAAGCAAATACCAAAGGCATGTATTTCTGCTGACCAGAGGTTGGGATGTGGTGAAGATAGCTTGTTAGTGGTAAGGATTTTCATTATTTTTTCGTTCAGACTTTGGCTCATCCAGGTACTGGAAGTGCTAACACACACACACACACACACACACACACACACACACACACACGTACAGCCTAATTCCTGATGTTTTTTGTTCATATGTGAATGCTATTTCTGTTAGACAGTGGTTCTCAAAGTGCAGCACTATAAACATCAATATAATATGGAATTTGCTAAAATACAAAGTCTGAGGTAGCACCTCAAACCTACTAAATCAGTGAACTGGGAATGGGGCCCAAATATATATATATTTTAGAGAGCCCTTTAGGTGATCCTGATGCACAATCAAGATTGAGAAACACAATTGTAATAGATTTTTTTTTAATTCTGGGTTTAAAAATATTTATTGTAAATCTTACTGCAAAAGATGTTCCAAGGGGATACAGTGTCACAAAACTAAATTGATAGGTGGCTTTGTCATAGAAAATACTCTATTACCACCACTGAAATTCCCCAGAAGACAGGAGGAGTATCTATTATTTCAGATATTTTATTTATAGTTCTGAACTGATTCATTGAAATAGACATTTTGAGGTTTTGGGTCCATTATAAGTAAAAGAATTATGATGATAAATGATTAACTTGTAATTTTTAGATATTTCAAAATGCAGATTGCACTTTTTGTGCATTCTGCTCATCAATTTTCCCCAAAGTGATAGAGAGATTAAAAAAGCATTACTAGTTTCAGGCATCCTTATACATTTTCACATTAGAATTTATTAGCTACAAAATGTTTTGGTTCTAAAATATATTTCATATCAAAAGAACATGGGAGCTAAATTCTCTACACAGATTTTCAAAACTTGTTTCTTTCCTTCTATATATATATCATGTATACGCCACAATCTACATAAGCAAATAGTCTTTTGCTCTTAAACCATTTGTGTCCTTTTTGGGGAAATCAGCTGTTGAAAAAATGGATTTTCAATATATTAAGATTATTCCATGTGGATTTTTAATCTTATTAGGCAATGAACTGCCAGATTGAGCTGTACCTTTCTCTAGCTATCTCATTTAATTCTCCAGGAACAGATATAGGAAATCATTTATGTAAATCTGTATCTAAAAATTAACATCACAGGGTAGTAATGTTTTACTAATATACCACTACAAGTTTTAGTGATCAGTGATTAATGTAAATTAATTTAATGCATATTCTTGCCCCAAACATTAAACAAATGTTCAAATAATATTTCATGTTTGATAAAAAGAGCTACAAATCTTGAACCTAAAGTTGACATAACATATACTGCCAGGATTGTTGTGAAGGTTGGTTGAGAACACAGCATTCAGTCAATATGGCTTATATAAGTATATTAAAAAAGCTTGAGTAGATCACATAATTTTTATATAATAAAATATTGATAAGTAGAAGTATGCAAATGAAAAAATAATGGGATAATCTGGTAAATGTGTCAAAAACATACCCATCAATAAATAATATATCTGAGAAGGGCAAAAGATACAAGGCTGAATGTGTAGAATTAGAGAAGGAAGTCAATTAAGTTTGGAGGGGAAAATCCAAAAATAAATATGAAAAATATAAATTAAAGGAATAAAATATAGGTTTGAATAACTATAGATTAATCAATATAAATTTATATTAGTAAGTGCTTTAAAAGCATTTGATGAATGATGCATGGTTAACAAGACACAAGATTCTATTGATGTTACGTCTCAATGGAAAAAGGAAACCACTAAAGGCAACTCAAAGTATTTACTATTTGAGGATGAAAGGCTCTCCCAGCCCTCTGTTGTTTGTAGGTCTCTATTTTTAAGCCTCTCCCTTATGTTCTTAAAATTTTCAGGTTGATGTATTTCCTTCTTTTTCCTCCTTTTGGATTTTTTTAAAGTAAATGAAACAATCCCACAGAGCCAACTTTAAAAACAAGAGACTTATTAGGATGATCAAAATAGAATATCACAGTATCAAATATACAGTGTACTAGTTAAAATCATAGTATTCTAGTTATTCCTATTTTCTGAATATCTATTTTCATTACTTTTGAATACTAAGGTCTGCATTTGTCTCATTATCCCTGTTGTGGTCAATCAATTGAAAATGAGACATCATGTGTCTTTTGGTTGAAGAACAACTGGATTTCAGTTCTCTTCATAGTTGATTCAGAAAGTATTTTTATGAATTCTACATTTCAGCAGCATTGCTTTGAGCAAAATTCGGCCTACCATTCATGCACTAGGTGATTTGAGCATGTCATAAAGATGTTCTTCTGATGACTAACAAATAACGTATGATGGTTAATTGTATGTGTCAACTTGACTGGATCATAGGGTACCCAGTTATCTAACTTAAACATTATTTCTGGGTCTGTCTGTGAGAGTGTTTCCAGAAGAGATTCATGCTTGAACTGAAGGACTGAGTAAAGAGGATTGCCCTTCTCAATGTGGGTAGGCATTATTCAAATTCGTTGAGAACCTGAATAGAACAGAAAGGTGGAAGAAGGAAGGATTTGCTGTTACTCCACCTGACTGCCTGACCAAAGACATCAATCTTCTTCTGGCCTTGGTGTTCTTGGTTCTCAAGCATTCAGACTCAGAATGGAAAGTACATCATCAGTCTTCCAGCTCTTAGGCCTTCAAACTACACCATAAGCTTTCTGAAGTCTCCAGTTTGCAGATGGTAAAATGTGGGACTTCTCCACCAACAAAACTGCTTGAGCCAATACCTTATAAAAACATCTAGACACACACGCAAACACACACACACCCTGTGGGTTCTGTTTCTCTCAAGAATCCTGACTAATATACAAGGAGTAGAAAGTAAAGTCATCTTTCCTGACTACAAAACAGGCATCAACTAATATTATTGGCTGCCTGATCTTAATCTATAACACGTAGTCCTGGGAATGTCCAGTGAGCAGAGAAACTATGGGAAAATGGTTGCTTGTATTGAATCTTAGGTCTGCCCCTTTGCCTTTTGTAGATAGCATAAGAGCAATGTTTGTTCTGGGGCATCTAAATATTTTCTTATTAGAATGGCCTACGTATTAAGTAAGGGAAAGGCCATTGCTGACAAGATCTCCAAGACAAAGTCCAAAGGGGAGGCAGGGGTGGTATGAGGAAGCTGAAGTGAAGAAGAGGGAAAATGAGCAGAAGTAAGCTTGGAAGTAATACTTTTTTACCATTAAAGAAGACCTTGGATTAATTAATTTTTTGTTTAATTTTATCCGTTTTAATTTTATGAAGGAGAAGAATAGAAACAATTGTAAAAAAGGCTTTAAATCCTTCATAGCCTTTAAAATGGGTGGGGAAACAATGCATAACTGAGGAAAAATGCCTTCTGTAACTTATGTACAGTGCTGTGCAAGTTATTTAATTTCTCTAATCCTTCATTTATTCTATTATAAAATAGAGAAAACAATGTATTTGGCTTTATAGGATTGTTGTGGGATCAAATAATATACAAAGAACTTAAATACATTCTAATGTTAGCTAATTAATTTACTCACATATTCACTTTTTATTCAACACATATAATGGCATGCTCTACTGATACACCAAGTCCTGTTAGGCCTAGGACAGGTTTTCCAGAAAACAGACTTAGATAAAAATTTGCATGCAGGAAGTTTAATGGGAAGTGTACTTAAGTATTAAGCTACATGGGAGTGAAGAAGTAGAATTGGACAGTGGGAGCCAAATATATTGCCTGCCTAAATATTACATGTATGTAACAGGATCATGTAATTGATTTGATAATTATAGTTAATTTCCTCATCAAGATAGTGACTCCGTTTCTTTCCTGCTGGTCTCTTAACACAAGGACGCTGAAGTGAGCAGTAGCAGCCATAGCTTGAAGTTTAGTAAGATTCTTGCTGTGCTCCCTAATGGAAGTGTTCTGCTTCTAAGGATCAGGAACTCTACACCAAAATAGCTCTGAGGTGCAGGAAAGGAAGGTGTAGGAAACGAAACCCAAGTTTCCTAATTGGGTCACTGTGAGTCATTAAGTGGTGCCATTCCTAATTCTAACCCTTAGTTGCCAGCAATATGTATTCCACCCACAGGAACAACACACAAAATAATATCTATCAATTTACAATTCATATTATTTCCTAGAGAATGGTGTCCCATCCGTATAGGATGTCATCTCCAAGCTGAAGTCCAAGCTGAGCCTGCAAATGACTGTTCCATTTATCTATCAGGCAGGCAGTTTCTGAACTGAAGGGTCGCAATGGAATTAGAGATTCTTTTGGCCATATGTCCACGGTAGCATCTCTGTTTTAAAGTGAGGCTCCTGGTCTCTTCTGATATTGGATGACACATTTTGTCAGATCAAGGAAGCTGAGATATTGCATGCAGAAAAAGCAAAAGTTATTTGAAAATATATTTGATTCCACTCAAGATGCACTTCTGCCTCTTCCAGGGAGAAAGGGACCCAGTGTAAGGAACCAAATACTGTCTTACAGGGATAGGGCCAAATTAGGGACTCAGTACAGAGATTTTTTTAACTGACAGTTGGACTTTAAGCTTTGGGAGGCTTGGGAAGCAGGAACTTATAAAAATGTCCCCCAAAATAGCTTCTATCCTTGCCACTTTAGCTACTCTATTAATCGGACTGTTTGCCACACTACAGCTAGCTCATGTCAACTAGCAAAGTCATTCTCTCTACTTGGTTTTTCAGTGCCTCTCCATGGAGTAATCTCACACTTCATAACCAAACCCATACATTCATCTAGACATTCCTACTCTGGTCTTTGACTCTAATCTCACAACATTTTTCCTTCCAGGCCAGTGAACAACCAGTCAAGCCATTTGCTCTTGTTCATGAAATTATACATTCTTATTTCAAGCCAATTATCTTTCATACCAAATAACTGATGTGATGTGCTTTATGAAGCTCTGCCCATTGAGAAGATTTCCCTTCTATCTTTAAGCTCTTCCTGTGGAGAGCTTAAAGATACCCACTATCTTTAAGCTCTTCCTGTGGAGCTCAAGTGAAACAGCAGTTGGTTTTTGGCCTGAAGACGTATACCGTATTGAACCTTTGGGAACCAAGATTTGTATTTGTATTTTCTGTTGGCTGATCATAAAAAATCCCCCATGCAACTATAGGTATAATTTGAGTGAAAGATGCTGGTACGATAGTAGTAGATGACATTAGAATCCAGTCCACCTCTTCATGTAATTTACTTGTGCTATGACCCTGCTCATGTCAAGTAATATATGTACCAATTCAATTTTAAATATGTTGCTGCATGGCTTGCCTAACCTCATGACTTAATGGTTCTGACAGAACCTAGCATGTTATTGGCACATGATGGCCTGAGGTTACAAGAGCTCTTTCTATGACATCCAGTAGCATTCTAGAACCAGTTCCTCATTGCCTTCCTGATTTAAACTCAGATTGGTTGTCCTTATTGTGTATCACTGAATTTTGTATTTGGATTTGTGAAAATTGGCCGGCAATTTTGTTTTCTATTTTAATTGCTACGTGGTGATATCTAACTTTAATTCTAAAAGAATTCTAAAGACATCCTTAGAATTTAATTCTGAAAGAATTCTAAAGACATCCTTAGAATTTAATTCTAAAAGAATTCTAAAGACATCCTTAGAATTTGATTCTAAAATAATTCTAAAGAAATCTTTAGAATTTAATTCTGAAAGAATTAAAGTTAGATATCACCATGTAAGCCGTTAAAATGTCCAATTTATATTTCCCAATTTTGCAGTCCTTGAAACTAGTTTTCAAAATCATGGTCAATGTTCTGAAGTGATTCAAAATCAACCATTGAACTATTTGCTTGTAAAGCACTATAATATATAAATACAAGCTATTTTTAATTTGTCTAATTAAAATTATGGTGCCCATCTCTCCCATTTAATTACCAATTTGTTTATTATTCATGTAAATTAATTTCAAATAGTTAACTGTTGTTAATAGGCAACATACTTCTCTTTGCTAGTCACATTAATTGTAATTTGTCTTGAGTTGTAATTCATTTACCACTCATATTACAAGTTTTATATCTATAGTCTTTCTGAGTATGTTTTCAGTGCTTCAAAAGACTTCTCTTATTTGTTCTATCAAACTTTAGTAACTGAATACATAGACGTTTTAGGTCCAGGTTTGCTTTTATAAATCAGAGCTCTCCCTATACTATTATTGTTGTATGTCACTGAGCTTTCAAAAATATGAATAGGACATAACATAACTTCATCTCTTTAATAGCCTTTGTTAAGCCTTTGCAAGACATTCTGACCAATATGTACACATAAAAGGAAATGGATAAATTGAGTAATTCTACTAGTAAATTTGCTGTACAATAAACAGAAACCCAATGGAAGTTTTCTTACTTACTTTTCCTGAGTAAACCACCCACTAGTTGTATGTTGTACATGGGGAAGACATTTTTGAATAAATGACTTCTTAACTTCAGTAAGTCAAAATTCATTTATAAACTTTTATTTTGAAAAAAAAAGCTCTTATTTTATACTTTTCTGTATATGTGTTATACTTTGATAAAAATTTTGTTTAACTCAAATAGAGTAAGGGTAATTCTAGAAAAAATATTTAATTCTGACTTGAAAATATAACTCTGCTTTGGAAAATTTGAGTTCTAGTCACAAAATAGCTGATGGAAGAGGGAGCTTGTGATATGGTTTGGCTCTGTGCCCCCACCCAAATCTCATCTGGAATTTTAATTCTCACATGTCAAGGGAGGGAAGTGATTAGATTATAGATGTTGTTTCCCCCATGCTGTTCTCATGAGAGTGAGTGAATTCTCACAAGACTTGATGGTTTTATAAATAGTTTTTCTAGCACTCTCTCACACACTCTCTCTGGCCTGCCACTATGTAATACATGCCTGCTTCCCCTTCTATCATGATTATAAGTTTGCTAAGGCCTTCTAGCCGTATGGAACTGTGAGTCAATTAAACCACCTTTATTTGTAAATTACCCAGTCAATGATAGCGTCTTTATAGCAGTGTAAGAACACACTAATGCAGTAAATTGGTACTGCAGAGAGTGTAGTACTGCTATAAAGATATCCAAAAATGTGGAAGCAACTTTAGAACTGGGTAACAAGCAGAGGTTGGAAGAATTTGTCAGGCTTAGAATAAGGCAGGAAGATGTGGGAAAGTTTGGACCTTACTAGAGACTTGCTGAATGGTTTTGACCAAAATGCTGATAATGATGTGGACAATGAAGTCCAGGCTGAGGTGGTCTCAGATGGAGATGAGGAACTTCTTGGGAAATGGAGCAAAAGTGACTCTTGCTATGCTTTAGCAAAGCGACTAGCAGCATTTTGCCCCTACCATAGAGATCTGTGGAACTTTGAACTTGAGAGAGATGATCTGAAATTGGAACTTATGTTTAAAAGGGGAGCAGAACATAAAAGTTTGGAAAATTTGCAGCCTGATGATGCAATAGAAAAGAAGCATCAATTTTCTGGGGTGAAATTCAAGCCAGCTGCGAAAATTTGCATAAGTAATGAGGAGCCAAATGTTAATTACTGTGACAATGGGAAAAATGTCTCCAGGGCATGTCAGAGGTCTTCACGGCAGCCCCTCTCATCACAGGCCCTAGGGCCTAGGAGGGAAACATGATTTAATGTGCCAGGCCCAGGGCCTCCCTGCTCTGTGCAGCCTTGAGACTTGGTGCTCTGTGTCCCAGCTGCTTCAGTTCCAACCTTGACTTAAAGGGGCCAAGGTACAGCTCTGGCTGTTGCTTCAGAGGGTGCAAGCCCCAAGCCTTGGTGGCTTCCACATGCTGTTGGCCCTGCAGGTGCACAGAAGTCAATAACTGAAGTTTGGGAACCTCTGCCTAGATTTCAGAGGATGTATGGAAATACATGGATATCCAGGCAGAATTCTGCTTCAGGGATGGAGTCCTCCTGGAGAATCTATGCTAGGGCAGTGTGGAAGGGAAATGTGGAGTTGGAGTGCCCACACAGAGTCCCCACTGGAGCACAGCCTAGTGGAGCTGTGACAAGAGAGTCACAGTCCTCTAGACCCCAGAATGGTAGATCCACCAGCAGCTTACACCATGCACCTGGAAAAGCCACAGGCACTTGATGACAGCCCGCAAAGGAGCTGTCCAAGGCCATGAAGCCCACTCCTTGTGTTAGCATGCCCTGGATGTGAGACATGGAGTTAAAGGAGATCATTTTGGAGCTTTAAGATTTAATGACTGCCCTGTTGTATTTTGGACTTACATGGGGCCTGTAGCCTCTTTGTTTTGGCCAGTTTCTCCCACTTGAAATGGGAACATTGACCCCAATGCCTGTACCCCATTGTATCTTGGAAGTAACTAACTTGCTTTTTGGTTTTATAGGCTCGTAGGCAGAAGGAACTTGACTTATCTCAGAAGAGACTTTGGACTTTGACTTTTAAGTTAATTCTGGAATGAGTTAGGAGTTTGGTGGATTGTTGGGAAGCCATAATTGGTTATAAAATGGTTATAAATTGGTTATAAAATGTATAAAGGACATGAGATTTGGGAGAGGTTAGGGCAGATGATATGGTTTGGCTCTGTGTCCCCACCCAAATCTCATTGCAAATTGTAATCTCCACATGTCAAGAGAGGGAAGTGTAATCCCCACATGTCTAGGGAGGGAAGTGATTGGATTATGGGGACAGTCCCACCATGCTGTTCTCATGATACTGAGTGAATTCTCAGGGGGTCTAATGGTTTTATAAAAGGTAGCTTTTCTGCACTCTCACATATGCTCCATCTGGCCTGTTGCTTTTATTGGTGGAAGAGATTCAAGTTACATCAAGGTACAGGTGGAAAATTCATATATATCTGCAGCAACTTTAGTTCTTGCCTTCTCAGAAGAAAGTATTCAACCAAGGGACATAAAGCAGAAAAAGAGACTGAGGCACGTTTCAGAGCAGGAGTGGAAGTTTATTTAAAAGAGTTTATAACAGGAAAGAAATGAATGAACCCTTGGAAGAGATTCAAGTGGGCACCTGAAGGTCAAAGAGAGAAAAAGCAGGACCTTTAACCTTGAACCTGGGACGTTACAGGCTTGCCTCATTCCCATGATTCTTCCTTTAGGGTGTGCTTTCAGCATGCCTGGTGCCCTTCTTATCCTTGGAAATTGAGCATATGCAGTGTGCTTAGGGAGTTGTATGCATGCCTGTCTGAGGCTTTCTTCCTTTTCTGGTGGAGTGTACCCAGAAGATCATACTTTGCCATTTTTGTCTCTTCAAGTTCATGCACAGGAAGTTGCTTCTCCTTGGGGCCTGCCTTCAATTAACATCTTGATGTTAACATTTGTAGATCATCAGAAAATGACTTCTCCCTGGCACTGGCTGCCAATTTTTCACTTTTAGAGAGGCAATGCGATAATTGCCAAACCATCACCTGACATTTCTAGTGAGTGGTGAGCAGAGCCCTCTCCTGTACTGTTCATACCTAACTACCTGAATAACTGGCATGTAAGGTGTGCCTGCTTCCCCCTTCTGCCATGATTGTAAGTTTGCTGAGGCCTCCCAGCATGTGGAACCGTGAGATAATTAAACCTGCTTTGTTTATAAATTCCCCAGTCTCAAGCATTATCTTTATAGCAGAGTGAGAATGGACTAATACAGCTTGTTTTCCAAATACAGATGTGTTGGTTTAGCACAAATCTTGTATTGTCTAAAATATTACCATTAAACAATATTGTTTCACAAAACCAAATTTCACCAAAGCATTCTAATCAGGTAAAATTGTATGATTAAAACTTAGATATTGCCTGTTACTTGATATTTTCCAGTGAATTTTAGCCCTTTTTTAAAAAAAGAAAATTCATTTAAGAAGTCAAGTTCTTGCCGGGCGCGGTGGCTCAAGCCTGTAATCCCAGCACTTTCACTTGGAGCCAGACGGGCGGATCACGAGGTCAGGAGATCGAGACCATCCTGGCTAACATGGTGAACTCCGTCTCTACTAAAATACAAAAACTAGCCGGATGCCAAGGTGGCGGGCCTGTAGGTCCAGCTACTCGGGAGGCTGAGACAGAGAATGGCGGGAACTTGGAGGCGGAGCTTGCAGTGAGCTGAGATCCGGCCCTGGCACTCCCAGCCTGGGCAACAGAGCAAGACTCCGTCTCAAAAAAAAAAAAAAAAAAAAAAAAAAAAAAAAGAAAGTCAAGTTCTATCCATTTAGAAGTTTGAATGTTTCCATTTGTGCTTCTGAATTCTGTAGGATTCAGTAGTTTCTATAGAATTCTTCTTTCTCCTTTATCCCCATTGCTATCGCATTAGCTCATTTCTCTCCAGTGTCTCTAGTAATTGTTCGTAAGATTCTTACCTTCACTTTATGTCTCTTGCAATCCAGCCTTCAGTTTTGTTTTAGGTCTTCTAGTTGTCTGTTTTTTGGACACAAGTCTGATTTTATGATGTAAATAAGTCTTCCATTTATTTATCACATAAGATAAAGCCAAAATTCATTTATGGGTTTACATGTTCTTTGCAATGTAATCCCAATTTTTATCTTTCCCGTAACTCCCCTTCTCTTCCTGAACTACCTACACCATAGACTTAGACTACAATCAAGGAAAACTTATAGTATTAATTTGAATACCAAATAAAGTATTCATTTTGAATACCTTGTGCTCATTTACACCTACACACATACATAAAAAACTCGGTATTTCACCTTGAATTCGTTTTTTCTTTTTTCTGATGTATAAGGTACTATAAAACCTATCTCAAATGTGATCTCTTTGTTTAATTTTTCTCTGGCTAAACCAAGCAAAAATGAATACTTTCTCTTGCTTTATTCCCGTTGTATCCTGCTCATGTCTATTATATTCCATCAACATGTTTTCACTGTTTCTGCATCATTTTTTTCTCTTCTATCATATGACCTTTCAAGGACTATAACCAGAAATATTTTATCTCTACATGTGCAGTGATCAACTCATGGTAAACCCTAAAACAAGGGATTGTGCAACTGTTGTATCATTCATGTCAGTTTCCGGTAAGCAGTTCAGCAATGTAAAATTCAAGATTTCAAATATACATATATATATATATATATTTGTTTTCTTTGTATTCAGCTGAAAAGACATTTCTCTACCCAGAGCTTACACAATACAGATTTCTGATATTAGCCCTCTGTATTGCTACTAGGTGACAAACAATACGTATCCTAAAATTGCTCCTAAATCAAGATCTGACTCTGATTTCTGAGTAAACATATTCTTCCTGTCAAATACTATGTGGTTAGTTACTCTAAAAATGAGCTTTGCTTTACTTTTCTTATTGATGAAATTGTCTTTCATTCAGGTTAAATATTTTGAATAGGAATAGCAGTTTTTGGTATATTTTCACAGCACTGTGATACATATTCCTACAACAATAAACACTCACTTCTTACCTCTGTCTTCCCACTCATTATCACAGCAAATCATAACACTTTAAATGATTAGCTACCTTATATTTTTGCTAAGACAATTTTCATAAATATTATGATTTTAAACTTCTTTCATTAAGAGTGAAAGTTTAAAATCCCAAACTTTAGATGTCTAATTCTTCACAGAATGTTTACATCAAAATTATGTCATAACACCTCTTGACTGTATCAAAATTAACAAAAACCATCAGTGAATTTAGACTCACAAATGGCTTTGAGTGGAAGATATTTCTACTTTAAGCTTTCTTTCAATAAATGTATCTATTTCTTGCCATGCTTCTTTGTTATTAAAATTGCACTTTTTTTTTTTTTTAACACTGTGGAAGAGTTTTTATTCTTTGCACATTGACATTTCAAAAAAATTAAACAAAATTTGGAGCAATCAAATATGGATATATAGTTTTCCTTTTTATTTTTATTTTATTTTATTTTTGAGACGGAGTCTCGCTCTGCCACCCAGGCTGGAGTGCAGTGGCCGGATCTCAGCTCACTGCAAGCTCCGCCTCCT
>NW_016812512.1:175584-181517 GCF_001698545.2 Rhinopithecus bieti
CATATAAGGAGTAAGGAAAGGATCCAGTTTCAGCTTTCTACTTATGGCTAGCCAATTTTCCCAGCACCATTTATTAAATAGGGAGTCCTTTCCCCATTTCTTGTTTCTCTCAGGTTTGTCAAAGATCAGATGGCTGTAGATGTGTGGTATAAAATTGCACTTCTAATCCAAGCACATGATGTTTGATGACATTTTGATGGTATCTGAACAAACCATGTAAATTCATGCTATGAATCAAACCAATTTAATCATAACTTTCAGTTATTGTGACATCTATTTTTAGTTTGAAAAGGATTCATGGCTTTTGTAACAGAAGGTTTAAAAAATTCCCAGTGCTTTTAGACGTTTAAGACTTGCTGAAAGACTTTCAAGGCCGAATATGCATTTAGTTACTTAATGGACCTTTTACTTTTATTTATTCTCTCAACATAGATTTAGTAGCAACTATGTGTTAGGAACTTAGTATGATGAGGCCAGCAAAGCATATGCGGTACCTGACCCAGTCTAAAAGGTAGCTGTAGACATTACACGAGAAAATATATAATTACAAATTTTAATTTGGCATCAATAGCCAACATGGAACACCTTGGAAAACACTAGAGATGGTTTCCACATTCAAAATTAATTTTACAGCAATAGTAAATTTTGAAGACATTCTACCATGTGAGGATTTTGTTTTGAAATTACATCAGATTATGAACATAGGTAAATTTTCCATGTATCCTGCGTAATATCAAACTTTTTTTTTTTTTTGAGATGGTGTCTCGCTCTGTTGCCCGGGCTGGAGTGCTGTGGCTGGATCTCAGTTCACTGCAAGCTCTGCCTCCCGGGTTTATGCCATTCTCCTGCCTCAGCCTCTCGAGTAGCTGGGACTACAGGCGCCCGCCACCTCGCCCAGCTAGTTTTTTGTATTTTTTAGTAGAGACGGGGTTTCACCATGTTAGCCAGGATGGTCTCGATCTCCTGACCTCGTGATCCGCCCGTCTCGGCCTCCCAAAGTGCTGGGATTACAGGCTTGAGCCACCGCGCCCGGCCCAAACTGATTATTATATAATATAAAATCAAGTTATTTTTATAATTCAAGAAACTTTCCAGATGTCATTATCTGAATTTATTTAATTTTAAGGAATTTATTATTTTACAGAGTTTTAGGTTCACAGCAAAATTAGAAGATACAGAGATTTCCAATATGCCCCTGTGACCACACATGCATAGCCTCCCCCCATTATCAATATTTCCCACCAGAGTCGCATATTTGTTACAACTGATGAACATGCATTGGCAGATTATTATCACCCAAAGTCCACAGTTTATATTAGACTTCACTCTTAGTGTTGCACATTCCATGGGTTTGGACAAATGTATAATGACATGTATTCACCACTGTAGTATTACACAGAGTATTTCACTGCACTAAAAGTCTCTCCCTCTCCTTAACCCCTGGCAACCACTGATTCCTTTCCTACAGTTTTGTCTTTTCCAAAATTTCGTATAACTGGAATCATACAGTATGATCAATGTAACGGTAACATCATACTGTATGATTCCAATTATATAAAATTCTAGAAAAGACAAAATTATACAGTATGGCATATAATTATATAGTATGATATATGATGTATGATGTAGTCTTTTCAGATTGTCTTATTGAACTTAGTAAAATGCATTTAAATTTCCTCCATATCTTTTACATGGCTTGATAGTTGCTTTTTTTTAAGCACTGGATAATAATCTATTATATACCAGTTTATTTATCAGTTTACCTACTGAAGGACATCTTGGTTTCTTGCAAGTTTTGTCAATCATGCATAAAGCTGTTATAAACATCCATGTGCAGATTTTTGTGCGGACAAAACTTTTCAACTCCTTTGGGTAGATACCAAGGAACTCAACTGCTGGAATGTACAGTAAGAGTATGTTTAGTTCTGTAAAAATCAAATGATCTTCCAAAGTGGCTATGCCATTTGCATTCTCACCAGCAATAAATTAGAGTCTTGATTGCTCCAAACTGTTGAAAGCATTTGGTATTGTCAGTATTCTGAATTGAACCATTTGAATTGAAGTGTAGTGATATGTCACTGTTGTAACTTAGGCATAGGCCCAAGAACATTTTGCATTTCCCTTATGACATATAATGCAGAGCATCTTTTCATATGTTTATTTGTCATCAGTATCTCTTCTGTATATCTGAAGTGCCTGTTAAGGTCTTCACCCCATTTTTTATCAGGTTGTTTTCTTTTTCTCATTATTGTTGAGCTTTGAGAGTTCTCTACAGACTTTGGGTACAAGTCGCTTATTACATTATGTCTTTTGCAAATATGTTCTCCTAGTCTGTAGCTCATTTTCCTATTCCCTTGACAATGTCTTTCACAAAGTAGAAAATTTTAACTCTAACAAAGTGTAGCTTATCAATTCTTTCTTTTATGAATCATCATTTTGTTGTCATACCTAAAAAGTCATCACCAAATCCAAGTCATCTAAATTTTCTCCTATGTTTTCCTCTGCGAGTTTTATAGTTTTACATTTTACATCTAGGTGTGTGATCCATTTTGAGTTAATCTTTGTGAAGTGTGTGTGGTCTGGGTCTACCTTCATTTTTTTTTTTTTTTTCTGGCATGTGAAGTCCAATGGTTCCAGCAACATCTGTTGAAGAGACTATCTTTTCCACATTGTATTTCCTTTGCTCCTTTGTTGAAGATCAGTTGACTACATTTACATGGGTCCATTTGTGTGCTCTCTGTAGTTTTTCCATTGAACTATTTGTCTACTCTTTCATTAATACACTGTGTTGATTACTATATACATAGTAAAAACTAAATAAATGATAGATATTTCTTGTTCATGTATAGGAAAGCTCAATATTTTCAAGGTACTAGTTCCTTCCATCGATGCTTGCAATCCTAATCAAAATCCCAGCAATTTACTTTGTAGAAATCAACAAACTGAGTCCAAAGTTTATACGGAGAAGCAAAAGACCCAGAATAGTAAACTCAACATTGAGTGGTAAGAACAAAGTTGGAGGACTGATACTTCTTGACTTCAAGACTTACTATGTTTTTCTTAATAATTTCTTTCAAATTTTTTTACTACTTAGTTGCCATGGACCTGAGCTATAGGGAATGACTTTAATACTGTTCCTTCAAAAGAGCCACTAATAATGGTCTACTCTAGAGATCAGGTTCATTCAATTAATGCACACATACTGAGTGGTTACTATGTGCTAAGCAGTGGAAAGCATCTCTGGAAAACTTTTAACAATTTCTGGAATTTTATAACTGCATAGGCATAAGAACATTTTAAGTGGTATTTATGAGGACATTAGGGAATCCCCTAATGATCCTCAGAATTAAATAGAGTAAAGCACAAGAGGGTTTGTGTGATCTAAAACTCTAGGTGAGTGCCAGAATAAATATTCATTGTAATTATACTGGTGAGATGTTGATCTAGAATCAGTATTTATGAAAACAAAAAAGAAAGGATAGAATGAGAAGAACACTTTGATGTAAGAAGTTATTAGAAATCATTAAGACTAATTATAGCAAGAATATAAATAAATAATAATGTTGTGAATTCAAGGAGAAACAATGAAAACCACAATGAGAAAACACAGTGGAAACCATGAGATATACAATGGCCCCACATTTCGATTGCATTTTATTTTATTTAACATATAATCCTCTTGAAGACATAGTTCAGATTTTCTTTGTTCTGTGTCAAATTGTGAGTTGAAATTCTAACACATTTTTAAAAGGAAGAGAACACTTCCGTTATATACATTCATGTATATAGAAATGATTCTCAGAAACAATGCATTTCCAGACAATGCTCAGTGCCAAGAAGAGAAAAGGCTTAGTGGTTTGAAAACAGCTGGTTATATTTATCAAGCCTGGAGTTCCTCTTGTGTGGTGACTTTGCCTGAATTTTCAGTTATGTAGTTAGCTAATAATATTAAAACACAATATAATGGAAAAGCCAAAAAATGTTCAATTCTATAGCCAACAAATGCTATATTTGTGCCAAAAGATACGGATTTTTTTCACATCATACATTATAAAACTATGATATCATTTAAAATAAATAGTGTGAAATAAAATGAAACAACTATTAGCATATTTTGCTGACACAAGAAATTATTGTTATTAAAGGCAGCTTGTACTTAAAAAAAGAATAAATCACCCATTATTTTTAATCACTAATATTAAGTCACAGAGAAAAACAAATTGGTTTTCTCTCTACACATGCATTTCCCATTACAATCATGGAGCATACATTTTATTCACTGGCAATTTGATTGCATTCAGTGCTCACAAAGTGGCTTAGAATAATTTTTGAGCTATTTCTAACAAAACGAATGTGTTTCAAAGTGAATGCATGTGATGAATAGTCATCTTGGAGTAAATAAGCAGGAGAGACAAGAAGAGGTCGATTATGCAATGCTAGTCTTTATTTTAATCAATAAATTTGATTTCATAAAAGTTACACTCTAAGAAGTCAAATGTTAATGCAGAATTGATGACTCACACCCACTTTTTATCTTCTAACATTCAAACGTTGTGCAAGGGTGTCCTGGACATTCTTTGTTGGCACTTACAACCTTTACAACCCATCAGTGATTTCCTCAGTATTAGGGGCTGAATGTCTGTAACACCAGTGTTGCACATGCAGTTTTGGTCACACCGATGAGATACATTCACAGGAGTTTGTGGAAGGCTGAAAAAATAGTCTTTTAAGGCAATAGGCTGACTGTGGAAAATCTTTGAAGCATCAAATCTCTGATTCTTTTGCAGTCAACCTGAAGCTGGTGGCAGACCTAACTTTTATAATGTGGATTTCTCCAGCCTTTACATGCATTTTGTAAATGTCTAATTCCTTGCATTGTATTCTCTTCCTGTGGAAAAATCGGAGATAATTTCTGTAACACATATCAAAGCCTGAGTCATAATATGATATTGTGTGGAGCCGATATTTTACACAAAATTTATAAGAAGTCATTGTAATGTTGAAAGTAACAAATCCTTTGATCTGGAGTATGAGATACATTTATGAAGTAAGGTTCAGTTGAAAGTTGAAAATCCACAAATAATTTCTAACATATTAAAAATGTTTAAATAATTTTGACAAATTTTGACTTGAAATTGTAATATATTTTTAAATGTATCTATTTTCATATGGAAAAATCACCGTTACTGTAGATAATATGTTCTCAATTGGGAGACATATCTTAAGCTGCTTATTATAAATTATTTTTTATTTTTTAATAAATTAAAACTAAAATATATGTTATTATTAAAGCATCTTATGCTTTCTTAATTTTATCTGTTTTGTTCTTAATTAGGTGACTGAAAGCAAACAATTGTTGTATATTCAGTAATAGTGAATTCACTAATGTATTGAGCACATTGATATCTTTACTATTTTGTGTTATTCATCTGTATTCCTATGAAGCATTTGCCGTAAAGGCTATTTTCTCTTATATTAAGATAGCTGTGCAGCTTTTTCTTTTTATTAACAGGTGATTGATAAATATCATTGAAATATGATTTTATACTCCAGGTTAAAACAAGAAATATTGGGCAGTTTAGCTCCATTTATTCCCATCCTAACTTGTGTTATTGTTCTGTATTATTTTAATTCTATTTTTCCACCACATTATTAGTTTTACATGGTAAGTGTTCTTTAAATTGTGCCTACATATTTACACTTTTATTCCTAGTAATTCCTACTTGCAGCCCAGGCATTCTGTTCTGAATCGCTTTCCTTTTTCCTAAAGGCATTCCTCAGAATTACTTTTAATGAGGTTCTCCTGGTAACAAAATGTATGTTTTTGTTTGACTGAAAACATTTTTATTTTGCCTCACCTTTTGAGGGACAATTTTGTTGAGTATAAAACTCTAAATTGGTAGGGTTTTTTTTTTTTTTTTTTTTTTTTTTTT
>NW_016812512.1:181811-211953 GCF_001698545.2 Rhinopithecus bieti
TTTTTAGCATATTGAACTCTAAACTGTAAACTATTGAACTCCGATTTCCTGTATTCCTCCTCAGTCCTCCCTCACTGTGAGAAAATCAGTTACCACTTTTACTACCACGTATTTGAAAGGAAGGTATCTTTTCCTCAGAGTTCTTTTGAGATTTTCTGTTTGTATTTTCTTTCTGGGGTTCTTACATAGAATGTTTGGTTTTGATTTCTTCTTCTATATCTGGTCTTGAATGTATGGAATGGTATCTTTCATCAATTCAGGAAAATTCTCAGCCACTATCTTGTCAAATATTTCCTCTGCACCACTAATCTCTTTCCTTCATCTGGAACATCAGCTAAGCATATATTAAATCATTTTGTTCTATTTTGTCTAAAATGCTTACTGTTTTTCATTTTTTCTTATTCTAAATCCTGGATTATTTTATTTTCTTTTTCCATAATTTATTAATTTAATTCTGTATATTAAAGTTACATCTCATTCTTTCTAAAGTTTGCTGTGCCCCTTTTTAAGTTTCTATATCCTGTTGATATTTGAGAATGTGAATGTATCAACTAATTCTTCAAACATATTAAACAAAATTATTTGATAGTCTGTGACTGATGATCCCCATACATAAAGCCTTTGCTGCTCTGTTTATGCTGTCTGTGGTTTCCACTAGTTATAACCTATTCTATGTTTCTTTGTTGTTCCGATTACCTTCACCAGGCATTGTCATGCAAGATTGGCTTTAAAATTAATTTGACACCTGAGATAAAATCCTTTCTCAGGAAAGGATTTGTATTACCTTCTTCCAGAACAACTTTAAAACATGGAAGACCTAGGGGTTTCAGACCATGTGAAAACTGATCCATTTCTCATTCATCCTTATCCTCAGGGTGTAGGATTTTGGATATAGCTTTTATGGAAGGACCTCCTGCTATACTCCTTAGCTTTTGTGAACATTTCGTTTTGATTTCTTGATCCCTCTCACTTCAGGACATTATAAAAATAAAAATTCGAGTTTTCCAGACTAGCAAATAGGTTATAAGAAGAGCGAATTTTTTACCTCATTTATATCTTTAGATTCCCATTTCTACCTCAGGATTGGTTTGGTACTTTCTTATAACAGTCTTGTCAGCATTTAGAGGCTTTTAAGGACTCAGAAAGAGAAATCATCCGTACTTTTGTTTTTCTCCTGATTGTTGATTAATCTCCAATTTTAAGATACAGAAATCCCCCAATTAATTATTTTAATTAACAGTTTAATTCTGAGGTAGGATCTATGGAAATTGTTACAATAAAAATAACACTCTTTGTGTAGGAATTATGAATGTATGCATGTGCTTTGTAATAGTTATCTATATTTAGACTGTCTATCTGATGACTGATTTTACAGTGGAGAAAATTCTTTGTCTTATGTATTTTATACTTATCTTTTTAATGATACTCTTCATTCACTAATTTAAGTAATTACTTGCATGAAATACAAAGCACTATAGCCCTGTTGGCAGGACTTAAGTCTTATTCTTATACATAATATAGCATAGTGGCTAAGTGCACAACCCTGGAACTAGAACCCTTGAATTCCGACTCTTCCGCTAGCTGCAATGTGACCATTACAACTGTCTGGGACACTGTTTTCTCAGTTGTAAAATGAGAATACTATTTATCCTATAGTTTGAAGACTAATTGAGCTAACATAAATGAAGCAATGAAAAATTGCCTGTCACATAATAAATATTAATCATTATTTTAAATACCTGCCCCAGTTACAAGTACTGTACTTTTGGCAAAGTCGTCAATAAGTACTTGATTGGTGATATAACAGCCATAGTTATCCTCAGACTGACAAATAATTGTGCAATGGTACCCCATATGTACTTTCTGAGTAATACAAATTCATCCCTGCAAATTATAACAGTTCCCAAAGGCTAGTGTTAAAAGCCATGAATTTCATTTTTAAAGTTAACAAGCGAGTAAACAAGTTAGAATTTGAGTCACAGTTTAAGAATGTAGTAAAGCCAGTGACACAGCTATAAGTTTTCTTTAAATTACTGATGCATATAATAGATGTCATGCTTTTGGACTGCATTTAAAAAAGCTCATTATAATGTCTCTCACCTGCCTTTTGTGTGTTATGGAAAAAATTCACACAGTGCCAGAAAATCTGTTATATTTAGGACTGTGCAGAAAGTATGACTTCACACAGCTAAAGTCCACATCTGATAAGTAAAATTAATTTCAGGCAACATCATCCAAAAACGTTTAAGTGGTCATTTTGTAATGTCCTTAACCTAGTATGGATATGTCTCAGAGAACACAAAGAGAAGGCCTTTATCAGCACAGTTTGTCAGTACTCACCCATAGTCATCTGTTTCATCCCAAGCCCAAGCTGTTGTTTTCTCAAGTAATATATAGTTTTTCAAATATGAAAGTTTAAATAAAAGTACATAAGAGAAAATAATCATCATTCATGAACAAGGTCCCAGATAGAAATCTCATCATTGTTTACTTTTTTGCAGAGAGAGACACCATAAGGAGGCAAAGAAAGATATTTTGGTCCATTTTCTTTCTGTTATATAATAATATTCTAAACTGATAACACATTTTAACTTTGGATGCAGTTTTTAATTCCACTTAATATTACATTCCTAAGGAAGGAATGCATAAATTACATTTCTCAAAAATATTTTAATGTGGAACTTCTTTGTCCCAATATAATCTTGCTTAAACACTTATTAGGAAACTCCCATATAGAGGTTCACTGTTATTTGTTTAAAACAGACATTCACTTTTATGGTAAAGTTACATTCTCATTCCCATTTTTTCTGAGGTTTTCTAAAGGTTTGGTCATACGGTATGATTATTATATGGATTGCCTTATTTGACCTGCTGCCGTTATACATTTGGCTAATAGATTACTTATTTTGCATCTTCATTGGGTTGGTTTTGGGTCAGTTTGTCTTTTGTCATGGTAAATTATCTTAATATTCTGATAAATTTAATGTAATGTATATTCTTAAGGAAAAATGGTCAATATATTTAATTGGGGACTGATTTTAATATTTTGATATCAAGAGACTTATTAGAAAATGTATATGGATATTTAAAAATTGTATCTGCGGCTGGGCACGGTGGCTCACACCTGTAATCACAGCACTTTGGGAGGCCGACGCGGGCGGATCACGAGGTCAGGAGATCGAGACCATCCTAGCTAATAAGGTGAAACCCGTCTCTACTAAAAATACAAAAAATTAGCCGGGCGTGGTGGCGGGCACCTGTAGTCCCAGCTACTTGGGAGGCTGAGGCAGGAGAATGGCGTGAACCCGGGAGGCACAGCTTGCAGTGAGCCAAGATCGTGCCACTGCGCTCCATCCTGGGCAACAGAGCAAGACTCTGTCTCAATAAAAATAAATAAATAAATAAATAATAAAAATTGTATCTGCATTCTGAATTGTATCCAAGGTTTTTAGTAGTTTCTTACAAAAGTGATTTTCAAGCTATCAGATCTGCTCTATATGAATGGAGGCAGAATAATTTTTATTTTTCTGTGACAAGTGAGAAAATCTGAAATCAACTATTGAGTATTCACTGTGGAAATTATGACTCATCAGTTTCTACATGTTCTCATTTTATATTAGTAGTTTTAAGTAAAATAGGTATTGTTGAGAACTGTGAAAGGTCTGAGGTTTTGCCCTGTTCATAAGCTAAAAAGTTAATGTCTGAAAGAGTTAGTAAGCTTAAAAGGTAAGTTTCATGGAAGCTGGAAGAAGACATAAGACACCTGGGTCAGAGACACAGAATTATGCTACTCATGACATAGCAGGCAGCATGAGCTCATGTTTTCATTCGTTTCCCCTTGCTCTTAAAATCCCATAGGAAGAACATAGAATAGCCTGGGTAGGTGTACACATTCAGTGGGTTAATGTCATGGCTGATTAAACCTAGAGCTTAGAAAACATCAGGCTATTAAATAGCTTCTTACAAACCTGCCCCATCTTTGCCTCAGAGGGGGACATTATCTTTACTTTTCTGGACAGCAAACAAATCTACCTTCTACCTCAGAGGGAGACACTGTCTTTATCTTCATATTGTTCACTATTTAAAATATCCTTGAAAAGCTGTCAGTTCTGTGACTCAGAGCATCTCAAAAGATGCTCAGAGGATGGACAGAAACACCTGGGGCAAATTGTCTCTCAACAGTTGAGGGATCACCTTTTTACCCTAATATATTTGAAAACGGTTTCTGCAGTATGTAATCTACCCTTTATTTGTATTGTATCCCATTTTTATAATTAAAATGTTTTCCTTATTCCTTTCTATTTTTGTGATTACATCCAATTTAATTTTGCTTATTTGTACAAAGAGCATAATCCTGGATGTAAATGCTCTTCATGCTACTGTCATATGTGTGTGTATTCTCTGTGCATGAAACAGTTCTTCCTGCTTTTTAAAAAATACAGTTTTACCTCTAAAATATTTTGGTTTTTTCTTAAGACATCTACAATTAATGACAATTAATGATGATTGAGTTTTCCTATATTATTAACTGATAGAAAAATTTGTGACCCACTGAGAATGAAATGGAGGCCTTTGAATAGTGCTTTTTTAGATGTATATACAACTTTACTTCAGCCTTAACTTTGATGTCCTTTTCCTTTCTCCCCAACATGGTTGAATATAAATAAATTAATAGACACTGATATCTTGTGCACTACGGCCAGATAGTGTACTACAATAGAAATACTCCAAGCACTGAGCTAAGCAGTGAGGATAGAATGATAAACCAGAAAATCAGGTTATTTGCCCTTGAAAAGTGTGTACAATGGTACATTGCCTCCATAACATTTTCTACAATTGTAATTTTGCAATATTCTGTGTGAACATTATTTATTACTTATTTTTTAGTATCTTTCTTCCTCACTGGACTGTAAGCTCCATGATAGCTTTAACTATACTGTTCGTTAATAATATTTGTCTACCCACACTTTGCCACACTGTCATTCTCCAACCCTATACAAGCATACTTTGGAGATATTGCAGGTTTGGTTCTAAACTACTGCACTAAAGTGAGTCACACAATGTTTTTGGTTACCCCATGCATATAAAAATTATGTTTACACTGTACCGTAGTCTATGAAGTGTGTAATAGCATTATGTCTAAAAAATGCTCATGGTTTAATTAAAAGTATTTTATTGCAAAAAAATGCTGACGCAGAGACACAAAGTGAACATGTTATTGAAAAATTTGTACTGATAGATGCTAGATACAGTGTTACTCACAAACCTTCAATTACTAAAAACTGCAATACCTACCAAGTGCAATAAAGCAAAGCTCAATAAACTGAGATATCCTTGTAACTCATCAGAAAGTAGATATCTTTCTCACTGTTTTAAAATGTTTAATTATCTTACATATTTTAAATATTTAAAATGAGATGGCCTTGTTGCCTTAGTTTTGTACCATAAATTTAATGTTGCATCTAATTTATCTGGCAAGATTTTCCATTTTCCAAAAGGAAGTCTTGAAGGACTTCTATCAGATTTCTCTGAGGCTGAATCAGATGTCAAAACAAATTATTACAAATATAAATATACAGCTAATCAACATTCAGTAGTTTTCCAAGACTAAGTTAAGTGCCTTTTCTTTTTCTTCATCTCAACACACTTGGATTATTTCTAAGAGATCTCTCTTTAGCATTTATTACATGTTAACCAGAATTATGTTTTCTAAAAGTTATATCACTTGCATGTTTTAAAACCTTGACTCCCTTTTCACTATAATCTATTAAATTACAAGCATGGAGTTCAAGGCTTTTCATATTAAACATCGTAAAATGTCCTGGACTTGAGACAAACTACCACAACAATTAAACATGTGTCCTATACCCTAGCCAACAAAGGTCACCTTGACTTTTTTAACCTTATTTAATGCTTCCATATCTTTAGCTAGCCCTATATATCAGCCTTAATAAAATATTTAAAAGTTAAAATAGATGACTGATGGGGAATGGAAAGGAACAAAAATAGTATAATTACAAATTGAAGAGAACAGATAGATTGAGTATAAAGAAGAATTAAAGGAATATACATCTATAGTCTTTGTAAATAAGTTGGGATAAAATAAATAAAGTAGATAATTGAATTCATAGGAACAGGAAATTCCCCGAAATACTGAGCTTCCAGAACTGTTCCAAAACAAAAGAACAAAAGCAATAACAAGAAAGAAGGGCTAAAACCATCTAAGTAACAATTACAGAGTTTTAAAAGATGTTATTCCCAAGAACAATTATGAAAACAGTAATTTGAAATTGGGCACAAAGCCATGAGTCTACAAGCAAGAGTCCCTTAGGTCATTAGAAGAAATCACTATCAATTTACAGGATTGCTACTGTATAAGTTATAATTTTTGGAAAATGCTATAGTAATATTTTTGCCTTAAAAGGAGAAAAAAGTTGGTGCGCGGTTGTGGTTGTCTACATACAGATAATAACTCTAAGCAATTTAACTCAGCAAATACTAGTTCAAATCAAAAGAATATGATTATAATGTGATCAAAATATACTCGTTTGAAATGCTTTCAGCCACAGTATATTTTTTGAATAATTATAACATTAAAGAATTAAAGTAGGGACAATGAATCTTACATTATCTTCAGTTCATTTACCTTGGATAATATCCCAAATGTGTTTTGTTTAATTTATTTAATTTTAGTAATTATAGCTATCTTTTTTAAAAGATAAATAAGGTGTGATGGCAAGGATATAAAGGGTATTTACTGCGTGAAGCAATGAGTTTGCTAAGGATTGGATAAAATGTTAATTTTAATGATGATCTTCATTAAATATTTGGAAAGGAAAATAATTGATTGAAAGATGGATATGTTACAAATTTAGAGTATGTTTCAAAAAGCAGTCAGATTAAAATAGGATCATATCTCATTAAGTTTTCTGTAGCTAGACGCTAGAGCCTAAACACAGATTCTGTCAATTAATAAGTGATTAGTAACACCCAGATGAATGATGACTGAGTATATAGAACTCAGACTCATACTCAAGATGTATAAGCTATTTGTTGGAGTTTGTTCATTGAGTGTTATCTTTGTGTAATAAATTAGTTAATGGCTGGTAATAACTGTTGTTGTTTATGTGCATATTTTGGCAATTAACTAGAAATAGGATTTACAATGATTTGCAAAAGAGAAAACAGGGAGTTTTGCAGAAGTAGATAGTCACAGAGATTTCTGCTGTAAACCTTCATTACTACATACCGTAATATAACATCCACCCCACCCTATGATGTTACACTGTATGTAATTACCTAAGGCTTTATGTCATTTACAAACCAGGAGTAAAATTAACATTCAGAATTTTAGTAACCTGTGCCTGCACACATTAATATGTATTATATATTTAAATATTATGTATATTTAAATAATCTTTTGTTATCAAGTTTGTAAAATATTGCCTGATTTTGATTAAAAAGACAGAGCATTGTCTTCAATTTCATCTTTGTAGAAACACTGAATTAGAGATTTTCAATAAATTGGGATATTAAATTCCTTTGATAGAGCAAACATTGCACAAAAAATTTTACATTTTACTGGAGTCTTATTCTTTGCAGACCCTCCAATAGTTCTGTTTAAACAGATGTACCACAGATGTGGAAACATCTGGCAGGTCAACACTACTCTACCATGACTGTACTCAGGTTAGGATGTGCATTTTTTGACATCTAATTGTTAAGCAAGGATCCATGCATGGAAGAAGGCATTGCTTCAAATGACATATTTCTACTTACTTCTCCTTTCTAAAAAATATTTTCACATGTGCTCACTGGAAATATATTTTGTGTCCACAGTTACTTTGTGTGTGTTTTAGAAATGGCTATATGATTTTTTAAGTGTTTGGTTTTTTGTTTTGTTTTGTTTTGTTTTGTTTTAAGTAATCACCTACTCAAGTGTAAGGAACAGGTTGAATTAAAATCAATAATGTATAGGTTTCAGTCACTTTCATTTTTTTTCTTATCCTAAGAGTTTTGCAGGTCCATTCAAATTACAAGAAAATTATTTCAGTTGTACACGTTAAATATACCAAGTCATCAAGTTCTTGGATCTTATTTCTTCACTTAAGTTTCATATGTCTCAGAGAAGAATGAAGCTTTTTTCAACATTATATATAACCGTAGAAGAGCCTTCAACTGGCTTCTTTCTGTCATTAGCATAAATGTATAGGACAAGATATACATATAATATATGCTGTGAATGAGTATATTTGTGGTGTTTGTAATTTTAGTTAATGTTTTTGTAAAGGAAGGGATAGAATACTGGAAAATTAAAAAATTATAGATTTTGTAATTATATTTTACCTTATACATTTATAAACCTAACATTAGAAATGCACAATTTTACTTTAAAGCAGCTCTCCCACTTTTTATGAAGCAAGAAACATTAATGAGACAAAGGAAATATTTTACAAAGCTCAGTCTGAATATCTATAACATTTACCCAAATCAGAGCAAATTAGTAAGATTTATAGCACTGTACAGAGAGTGTTAGAAAGCCCTGAGGGAAAAAGCAGATTGTACCATTTCACTCAGTGCTGAGAATTTGGGTGATATGTAGTGACAATAAGAGACTTCTCACTCCTAAAGAGACTGAGGCTGTGTGACCCCAGGGATCACTGTGCACTGTGGGAAGCTGTAAAGCCCATCTAATATTTATCAAGATGTGCATTGTAATGAAAACAGTCTGAAATCATACACCGCACACACAACCTCAGCCTGGATAGAATAGCAAGCCGAGGAAATGTAATGATAAGCTAGGTTCTTTGCTACATTTCTCAGCCCCATTTCTTCAGTTTCATCAGCTATTTGTTTATGTTTTCTAGCCACTTTAGCATTAATCGCTGAATTAGATTGATTTTCAAATGTATCATGAAATACCCACGTTTTCGAGTTTCTGTTTGTTTGTTTGCTTGCTCTCCTTTAAAACATGCAGTTTTCCTGAAAAGTCGACTTTTGTTTGTGTTTAAAATAATCCACACATCTAAATTTTAATCAGGTTTCAGTAATAGTAAATATTAACTCTGGCTCAGAAATGTATGGCTACTCCCCCAACTTCTGCTTGGAATCAACAAATGTGAACTGTGGGTTTCCACTATATTACCGCAGGACAAAAGCACCCCAAATTTTCCATTACAACTGTTAGTTGAAAAGAGTTTTTTTTTTCACAAAAAGATTTTTACAATGTTGCACTAAAGAGGTCTAGAAACTCACAAAATGGTCTGCATGGCAATCAGCCCACAATGGGCTTCTAATTCCGTCACCGTAGAGGCCAAG
Source organism: Rhinopithecus bieti (assembly GCF_001698545.2). NCBI lineage: Eukaryota > Metazoa > Chordata > Mammalia > Primates > Cercopithecidae > Rhinopithecus > Rhinopithecus bieti. The sequence continues at coordinate 191,130 of NW_016812512.1, forward strand.
GCTACTTCCAAGTTTCCAGCAAGGATCTTTGCAATGTGCTTTTTCCTGTGACAGCTGTTAATTGCCATAATGTCTACAATAGCAGATGCTGGGAGTACTCCAGATGTCTTAACACAGTGGTAGGTCCATTTCTAACAATATCCATGGAGAGAGCTAAAGGCTGACCGAATATCTATAGGAATGTCTTAATCTCTAGTGTGTTGTCGATGTTTATGGTTCTAGGTGGGGCATCTGGCTGCTACCAAATGTGTATTTTTCACCTCTGGGTTTAAGTATCAGGCTCTATTTAAATTTTTCTATTCTCATTAATTCTGTCTTTATATCTCTGTCTCAGGTCTTACTCAAGTTCTCTCGTCTCTCTCTCTCTCTCTCTCTCTCCCCACAAAATTTACTGAGCATTTTTTTCTCCAGGTGCACTTAACTCATTCCTGTTTATCTCAGAAAATAAAAGAGTTTCCATCCTGTGTCCCTGTTTATATGCCAAAAATGCTCTGGACTGATGCAATCCAACATGGGCATGTTTAAAAAAATATATTAGGCCATATGGAAAGATGTCTTGTTGAAATACTGAAGCAATTTACTGTTTAAAGAGTAGTTTTCCTTTGGACCGATTTGATTTTGACTGTAAGTTTTGTGCGCAGAAATGTTCCTTTGGTCATTCTTTCCTCAAAAGTTATGAGAGAGGGATGAAGAAAAGACCACTTTAACCGGATTGTTGAATTCGAAAACAGCCAAGGAAGATAATTAGTAAAAGATGCTGCAGAAAACATCATAAATTGTGATATTGGGCTGGTTACAAACTTTTTTGAGGGTGTGGGGAGTGGAGGTCTCCCGTTTTTATGAAAGAAAGGAGATTCTTAAATGTTCTGTTTGTACTTTCTTCCCATCCTAATATTTACTAACTATACGGTCCTTTTTTTTTTTTTTTTTTTTTTTGAAAACGGTGAGTACTTGCGTCAGCCGCCCAGGGCTGGAGTGCAAGTGGCGGATCTCAGCTCACTGCCAAGCCTCCCGCCTCCCGGGTTTTACGCCCCATTCTCCTGCCTCAGCCTCCCTCCGATTAGGCTGGACTACAGGCGCATTTGCACCTTCGGCCGGGCTAGTTTTTTTTTTGTTATTTTTTTTAGTGATACGGGGGTCTTCACCGTATTAGCCAGGGATGGGTCTCGGATCTTTCCTGAACCTCGTGATCCGCCCGGTCTCGGGCCCTCCCAAGTGCTTTCTGAGCTCTCTGATTTTCTACCAACTTCTCATTGTACCATGCCTGCCTTGGCACCACTTGATGGTCACATTTTCATTGGATGTTTAGAAGGTCATTCTTAATTTATCGTAACTTCCCCTTGCCCTTCCCAACCATATTCAGAAGATGGAAAGAAAAAAAAAACATGGTTAAAAGAGAAGTGTTGACTCATTATTCTCCTTTCCAAAGTGAAAATAATGAAGAACAAGGAGTATACCTTTTGATTTGTGTGTGTGTGTGTGTGTGTGTGTGTGTGTGTGTGTGTGTGTGGACCTGCAATATTGTCTTAATTTCTTGAGGGCAGAAAAACAACTATATGGAAATAATCAAATTGATTTTGGCAACCAAATCTAATTAAAACAACTGTAGAAAAGAAAACCTTTAATAGACTAAAAGTAAGATCAATAACAATAGATTCTACTAATTTATGTTTATTTTGTTTAATATTAACATGCAAATTAGTGAATGGGTAACATCATTTACTTAATGAAACCTATTTTATTTTGAATTTGGAGATACAGTTCAGATTCTTCCCTGCTGTGCTCATTTGTACACTACTAATCCAGATTTTTCAATTCAGAATAGCTCTAGAATGACGTCTCAGCCACTATTTAATCATTAAGATTTTTAAAAATTTGTATTCTAAGCAAATCATCAATAAAAGGTTTTACTTCCTAAATATTCTTTTTCTACCACTTATTTTGATACTAGCATTGGCCTTATGAATAGTATATCTGTCTATAGGTAACCTAGGAATATAATTAAACTGTCAGGTTATGACATTTGAGATAAATGTGTATTCAAATAAAAACCACAATTATTATTTAAAGACATTTAAGATGGGAGTTGGACTAGTTGACCAGACATTGGAGAAATGTTTTATATCAGAATTATCAGGACCCCTGTTTTTTTGTTGTTTGCTTTTTTGAAAAGACACCTGCGCCAACCCTAGGACTCCTATTCAGAATAAAATAAGGAACTTCGAATTTAAACAAGCTTTCCAAATGGTTCTTTGGCACTGCTCATGCAGTGAGCAGCCAGTGATCTAACTGGCCTACCCTTTTTTGGGTCCAGGATAGGAATGCTTAAATTGCCAAAAGGTATCCAGTGGGTCCCATAATGAAAGCTTCTGGCTTCCCTGCCATTGTCAGCTACCTTTGCCTTCCCTCCTCTTCAAATAAGAAAATAGTCCAAAGAAGGTGGTGAACTCACCCCAGCCTTCCCTTCCCTAATTGTAGTAATAATCTGAGACACTACTTGAATATTCAGCAAGAGCTGTATCACATGGTGAATGTACTACTAACAACTTCCAAGGTGCCAGCTAACATGGAAATTCAGAAAGGAAAATCAGAACGAACTTCCAGCCTCCCACAGCAGGCATAAAATTGTAGACCTGATTTTCTACCACTATAATTTATTAAAGTTTTACATAGTTTAGCTAATATAAGGGGTACACTCTAGTAATGTGGATCCTTAATACTTAAGGTTTATCAACTGAGTAACATAAATTAAGGTTTGGACTTATTTAAGTGCAAGGTCTGAGATCCTAATTTTTAAATAAATATGACTTACAACTTACATTCCTAACACATTTCATAGTGAAGGTTCTATTACTTTAATTAGATCTTGAGAGAACAAACACAAGAGTCATAAAGATAAATAACTGGTATTAATTTTAAGTTGAAGTTCCTTTGCATTAACTGAGTGAATATTTCTTGACCATTATAATACTCCATTAAAATTCTAGGCCCTTCAGTTCTGTTGGTTGTCAATTTTTGAGTAAGGTTTATGTTTTCTGATTATTCTTGCTCCTGATGTATGACAAGATTTGATTTAATGTTTAACTTTTTTAGTTTGGAAGGCCAGTAGAATTATATGAAAGTGCTCTCTCTGTCTTTAATGTATAATTATTTGTATATCTGCTTATCTTGTGACTTTTTTATTGTGTGATTTTTTTACGATTTTTAAAAACTTTTATTATACAAACATAAAAAGTAGTGAGAATCATTACCTGTATCTATATCTATATTTTGAGACAGGATCTTGCTGTCACCAAGGCTGGGGTGCAGTGGCACTATCATAGCTCACTGCAAACTTGACCTCCAGGGCTCAAGTAATTTTCTCACCTCAGCCTCTGAAAAAGCTGGAACTACAGGTGTGCACCACTACGCCCAGCTAATTTTTGTATTTCTAAAGAGATGGGGTCTCACTGTGTTGCCCAGGCTGGTATATTTTCTAATCTAATGAGGAGTTCAACCTTTTACCTGCTTTCTACCACATTCCTTTCTCCACTTTCTAAGAGCAGGAATTCTAACACAGGTTAAGGGCAAGATGAAATACTGGAAACTGGAATGAGATCATGGCTCAAACAAAGATGGAGAATTAGTGGGAAGAGAGAGAGGTTAAAAGTCATTTTCCATATGGATCCTTTTGTTGGATCTCTTTCAAACTGATTTTTTTTTCTCTCCTTTGGGTCATATGCTACTATGGACACTACATGACATGACATGTATATATTCAACAATATCTCTTCAAAGAAAGATGGGCTTTGATATTTATCTATATTATCTGAATTAGTTTTTTACAAAACCCTATTTGGAATGGGGTTTATTCCATATTTCAATTAATTTATCATAATTTGTATTTAATAATCCAAAATGAGTTGTATTATAGCTGTTGCTTTGCAGATCCTGTTGATACCCACCCCTGCAATACAACAGGAAAAAAGTTAATTGAAAGAGGGGGATTTAGTGTAGCAGGCACCAGTAAGAACAACAGTTGGAGATTTCTCTTCAATGTTAAAATAGCTGGTCAATGGAAGGACTAGACATTTAACGTGGAATATAGGAGCTGAAAAAGACTTTAGAAATTATCTGGTTCAGCGTTTTGACTTTATAAAGTATTATCTGCAAATAGTAGGTAATTTTCTTTAAACCTAGATCAGATAATTGCTTTCTGCAAACAATTTCATTTCTAATGCTGAAGTTCATTGAATAGAATGGATGGTCTGGTTTAGCATTAACATTTCATCTGCTAAGTTAACAAGTTCTTTATCTGAGGAAATGCAAGTTTCTTCATTTCTAAAATAGGGACTAAAACAATTCTTACTTTGTAGATTTGACCTTAAGATTATTTAAGATAAGATGTGTAAAGAATTAGAAAGTGCAGTACATGATAAAACTCAATATGGGTTGATTGTAATTATTAATTGTATTAGAATGTTTATCCTAATTATTGTACTTTGAAATAATTGTTTTTAATTTAATTTAGGTTTAGTTTACATACTAATATTACATAAACAATAATGTAATGTTTATAAATGTCAATGTTATTGTAGTTTAATTAACAAAATTCTCTAGCGCTTACACTGGCAGAAGATCTAAGGTAGATATGCACAATAGTGAAGAGATGGAGAATTATTTTCATTCTGTTTATTTCAAAGAAAGAACCCTCTTTATTTGTTGTATTTTAAAAATGTATATTTATTTTAAATGAGAAATTTTGTTTCTATATTTGATTTTAATAAAAATCGAATCACTGTCAAACTGCATTGATCATTACAAGCTATCATCTTTGCAGTGAATTTTCATAAATTGCTTTATTTTAATGAAGCTTTTTCAGCTCTTCAATGTACTTTCAAGTTTTGGAGTGTTGTTTTAAACAATTTGGTAATATGCTTGCTAATTATATTTAAGCCATTTTTCAAATTAAAAACAAAACAAGAAACACATTGTTTTCCAAATCTGTACTCTTTTTCCATTTCTGTATTAAACACAGATAATACTAGTACTCTAAATGTAATTTAATATACATTATTCAGTAGCTTGTTTATGAGGATCTACATTTTTACCTTCAAAGTACATTTACTTTGTTTTTAAATCATTTTTATGTAGAAATAGTTGAGTTACTTTGATCCTAACACTGTCATAAAATTGACCCTGTAATAAATACACTGTCTGAAATATCTAATATGTTTCTACATTTTAGATAATTTCAATTTTAAAAATTTGGAGGAAGTTTTCATAGTATGTTAATGAGCCTATATATCATTTTCAATTCATTTTATCTCATTCATTCTGCTGCACACAGATAATAAACCTCCCTGTCTTTCTACCAGGCTGTTTTCTGCTATTTCCACCTCTTTGGAGATTATGATACTGAGTACAATGAAATAAATTATGTTACTAGTATGTTAAATACTTCATTACACCTTAACTGTTTTATATCAATTGACATTTTGGTGAATTTCATAAGATATACTTCCTTAGAAATTATATTTTATTGATGTCCAAAATAATTCAAATTTAATGGTTTCTGTTAATTCAATAAAGATTCACTTTCTTGGCACACAGTTTTCTCTATATAGTGTTTATAAAGAATTAAAGAATTCTGACTAAAAGGCATCTTCAAATGAATAGTTTTGGTAAATGAAGAAACGTTTTTGAGTCACTAAATTTTATAATAAAAAATAGGTTAAAACTAAAATATGGTCTACATTAAAACTAAACCTTAGTTTTGTTTTCTGAATTCAGGCAGGTTTTACAAGGATAGACTTAAGGGACTCATTAATACTTAAGGATTGAACAGCATTCTCAATGATCCACTTTGGTTCAAGTCATTATTTCAGAACTAACCTTCTGTGGCCTAAGAGGCCAAGGACCATGTGAATATGAGTGGAGTTGCAGTTCACTGAATAGGGGTGGTGATGTTTCCAAAGAAGGGGTCAGTGTTAAACAAAAATAAATTGGGATCTATTGCAGTTCTTGGTTGACTGCCCAGCCAGCACATGCATTCACACCATCCCCACCACACACATACATACAAAGTATCCATAACATTGACAAAAAATTATTGCATGACATGATACAATGTGCATCATTTCCCTGAAAAGAGACAATTCAAATTCAGTTCAGACTTGAATATCCACAGGCCAGTGATCTGATAGCTCACACATTCTGACATTTATTTTGCTTTATTTTGTTTTGTTGTTGGCTGTTAAATCTTGAGCCCTGCTTGTGTTATAGCTCTTTCAGTCCCACCATTTGATCCTGAGTTCTTGTCCCATGTCCAGGAAGTATGCAGACAATTGGAGGGTGAGCAAGATAGACACTAGCTTCATTGAGCAACAGAACAGCTCTCTGGAGACCCAAAGTGGGTAGCTCCTTTCTGCAGCCAGGTCATCCCAATGAGTATCCAGCTCTCAGCAGAGAAGAGACCTGCAGTGGGTAACTCCTTCCGCAGGCAGATCATCCTGACAAGTCGAAGAGAATGGAAGTGGATTACTCCTTCCCACAGTTGGTAGTCCTACTATCCAAGTCTGGCTGAGTTGGGGATTTTATGGGCTCAGAAGGAAGGAAATGCATGCTGATTGTTTCATGGGCGGCCATGGCCAGGCCCAGAAAAGCACCATAAGTTCCCAGTGGGTCACACCCAGAACTGGCAGCCCAATCCCCAGGCTTCAGGCCATCCCTGGCTTAAAGGTAAGGCTTCACCGGGGACTGGCCCCTTTCTACCTAGGACCCTGTTGACCTCCTGCCACTGACAACATATGATCCATGACATCCAGGCTGTTCCTGCCAAGGGGTACCTGCAGGCCCACACAAAGTCACCCTCAGCCCCACCCTGGTCTCCCTCCTTGTCAGTGCCCAAAGTCTGAAGGGGGCCAAGGCAGCAGAGAGCTGGTGTGTCACTGCTGCCCTGAATGCAAATGCACTTACACTTGGCTGGGTCATGACGAGCCTGGAACTGACTACAACTTTGCTCCCAGGTGCCAGGAGTGGAGAGTGGCCAGGGAGCAAGAGCAGGCACTTCTGAGCCTTCGGGGGCAGAGGGGGCTTCCCAGGTACCTGAGAGAGCCGGGATGCTTGGGTCCAGAGCCAGGGCTAGGTTGCTACAGCGGCACTTGGGAGCATGGGGCTCCCACCCCGTTAACTTGGTAGGGGGCAGGGTTCCTGACTGTTCTTGGCACCTACCAGCTCTGTGGAAGGCACAGCCCCAGCCATGTCTCCCCATCTGCAGCTGGCATCCCTGCAGTGGCTGCTCCAGACAGGCCACCTCCGCTATCAATAACACCATAACAATGGCTATTTTCATACCACAAGTGATTATTTAATTTCATTTTTTTAACCACTTCTTGAGTTCTATTTTGGCATGTGAGGCTATTTAGAGTGCGTGAGAAAAGTTAACTCCCTTTAACTAAAATGAGTACAGCACTTGATCCATGTATGAATTCCATCTGTAATCATAACTGCAAAGAAAATTAGAGTACAGATAATTACTTGAATAATCTAAAATTACATTTTTATATTCAGTGTCTAGATAATTGATTAAAAAATTTTGAACTTCAACTACATCAAAACTAACTCCTTATTTGGAGTTTTAAATATGACCTTTGCATCTGAGACACTTTATATTTTATTCTTTTTTTGAATGTCATCTTTTATAAGCTTTCGGTCTTTTGTGCTTTGAAAATTTTAATGAATATATAAAATAAGTCTATTTGGTTTTAAGAATTCAGATTTTTAAAATGCATTTCTACTTTTCTTTTCTTAGACTTTCTGCAATCATTTAGTCCCCTACTCTGACTTTTTTTGAAGTTTCTCTGTTTTTCAAGTATCTCATATGTTACCCTGATGAGGCAGAAGAATGTTCAAGAAAATTACCCATAAGGAGCTTTAACAAAATAGAGAAAGAAACCAAACCCAAGGAGATAATAAGGCTTACATCAAGACTCGAATCTCTATGGATCGGGTACAAAGATGAGAATCCGAGAAGACTATGAATATTTGTTTTTTTGGCATATTTTAAAATCCATTTTAAGTATCATTAGTAACCAAAGTGATGAAAGGGAAATGACTTTGAAATATATTCCTTTCAACAAAAGGAAAGGTGGGGAACATACATTTCTTTGAGGACAAGAGGATTCCATTTTGCAGGGGTGTAAGTAACTTCCATTTCAGCTTCTGGGTCTGACACCAACTTCCCTCCACTGACACTAAATAGTGAAAGTGATAGCAACAGGCAATACTGAAAATATATCTGCTTCAAAATGCTCTTTTCTTCAAATAAATGGCACAAAGAGGCAATGGAAACTGGTGAGTGTTTGAATCACCTCTGCACTTCTCAGAGGACCATTTTGTTACAGTGGCAGGACTACTGCTAATGCCTCAAAGCTCTCAGGAAATAAGTCTTCATATTGGCTAAGCATGCAAAATTCCAAGGGTAGTTTTATTAACTCACATGAGTAGGTGTAAGGCATCATTTTTTCCTCTAGCTCTTTACTTAGTAAAAACAGTTAAAACCATTGTTTGAGTAATGAACAAAATCTCTCCTTAGCAACAGTATAGTTTTCATTTATTTTTTCTTAATAGAAATCAAATGGTGTCCTACTTTTAATAATATGAGTTTTTTTTTTTCTTCTTCTTCTGTTTTCTTTTTAGTCTGGCTAGACTAGAAAATGTTGGTTCACTATTGAGATTTATAAGAAACTAATTGTCTTTTTTCCTGCATTAGCATATCAAGAATTACAATATAACTGTAATAGGATTCCAAATATTGTTACCCCAGTAAATTGGGTAATGCCTTATATAAATACTTCAATTTCCCATGACAAAAATTCCAGAACCTAAACTAAATAAGAAAACATTACTACTAGTATTAATGACCCCTAAATTACAGCTTTATATTTTTATTTATCCCTTTTGTTTTTTGTTTTGACTGTGTTTCGGTGTTCTTTTAGGGAGCAGATTTCTATCAATAAAGCACTGATGATATTTGCTTTAGTTGTATGGTTCTCTAATGGGCTGTTATCCATTTATTGCTTTTAGTGAGAAACTATAAAAGGTGGATAAACTGCAATAACATAAACTTGAAATATGTAAGTATCCCATAAAATTACAAACATAAACACACTGATTATGAAAAATGTAAGCTATCACATGAGGCATAATCTATTATTTCTGAGGTCATTCAATCAGTTTGCATTATATCAGACATCAAGATTTTTATTAATGGAAAAGTTCTTAAAATTGATAGCTTTCTACTTGCTTCATAAAAATTTTAGAAAACAAACTTGCATTTAATTTTAATAATGAAACACCTTTATTCAGTTAATATAATATCAATCTTCTACAAGTTTATAGGGTGAGGCCACTATCAATGTTTTAGGTAGCATTAAAAGGAGTAATAAAAGTATTTGACAAGAGATGAAATTTCAAGATTTAGATTGGGCCAAAGTGAATCAAGATAAATGCTAATGTTTAACCATATTTTGAACAGCCTGCAAGATGACAAAATATCACAAAATCTGTAACTGCAATAGAAGATCTGTAAATTTCAGATGGAAGTTACTATTATTTACAATTAAGTTTTCCAAAGCCTATTTCTTGTAGGATGTAGATGTAGGAATATATAAATCTAAGTAAATAGATGAATTAGAAAACCTTTTAAATACATTTAAGAAGTATTATTTTATCAACATCACAATTTGCCTATCAGTCATTTCCCATTTCAACTCCCTCTTGTCATGCAGGCCAAGTTTCATGGGAATTGGCAGATTCCAAATCCAGAGGATAGATCTAATCCTTCTAGGCCATTCACGGAAATTCCATTTCCTCACATGTGTCTGATTTAGGGTTAAACATGAACTCCAACTGTGGTCAGTGAGATGAGATGAGAATTCGCCTTGGAGTCTTTGAAGACATGTTTCTTTTTTCTTTTTTTTCCAAGAGACTAAAAGAAGTCAAACTCTCTTTCTCCTTTGGAGGTTGCTGTCCTGGGAAATGATACCTTGAAGTACTGCAGCTATTTTGTAACTCTTAGAAGAATAAATATCCAAGGCAGATATTTGACAATAAGGATGGAAGGGTAGACAGAGGGGAAAAAATTGGGATTCTTGATGGGATCAATAAACTTCAGATAACACCAGGAATAGAGCCTCCCTTACTTCTGACCTTTTCATTAGTGACGAAAATAATGGTGATGGTAGTGATGATGTTCTCATTTTCCAAGACAGTTTTAATTAAGTTTTCTGTTTTTTAATGTCAAAATATTCCTAAAAGACAATATTTTATATGCACCAACAAACTTATTTTCATTAACATGAAACCAAATTAAACAGGCTAAGAGCTCACAAAGTAAAACGAAAATAAAAGATACTCAAACATTCACTCATGATTGTTTGTTGACACTATAAATAACCCAACATTCAAACATACTCCCATCTCATACACACAACCCCGAAAGAAAAGAAGTCTAATTTTAGAATCTTCCCAAAAGCATTTAGTAATGCCAAATAATCAGTTACTTGGATGGCTTTGACATAGCAGCATTTGTATTAATGTTTTGGTATTATGTAGACAAAACAATCAGCTGATTGATTTTACTTTTCACCAAGTGTTTTGGCATAATGAGGAATTATCTATGATAATTATAAAGTTGGTGTTGGGACCAGAATTTCAGTCTCAGTACCCAGTAGAAAACATTGATTGGGCTTATGTACTATATCTCATGTACTCCGTTAAGTGCTAAAATCAGAGAAGTGATTAAAACACAGCCCCAACCCTAACAACCTAATGCACAATTAAAAGTGTCAACACCAAGAAATTATCAAGTCTTTCTCCAAGATATGAAAAAAAGGACATGAAGTAAATATCATGCACCTACTTCAAATATAACCTGTGTTTAAGAAAACAAAGTGGAAGAAGATTGTTTAATACAAGCAAATTATTGAATTAGATTTTCATGGCTATTATATTAGATTAAAAGATCTATGAAGCAAAATTATATAATTCGCTATGAAGTACATTTAGAACACAAATTATTTGAGGACGTAGTAGAAAGCAATCAACAGTGTTCTACTGTGAATGATCTGGTTCATAGTGAATTATATAATTTTGCTTCATAGATTTTTTTAATCTAATATAATAGCCATGAAAATCTAATTCAATAATTTGCTTGTATTAAAAGCACACTGTCAAAAAAGCTTATATTTTAACATTATCCTATAACATATGAGGATCCATTCTGGCTCACATGCTTTTAGTTAAAAAAGCATGAAATGTGTTTTCAAATGACGTGTCTATAGTGTGTTGGAGTTAGAAGTGTTAGACTATTTATTGTTGTGCTGTGCTGGAATTTGAAAGGGACAGCTGATAGAGATGTAATTAAATCTGGCCTGTTAAGTAATCTTATGAATTATTAAAATCCAGATCCTATTATTCCTTCTTAAATTGTTCTTTTAAACTTCTTGTTGCCACATGTGCCATCCCGCTCAAATGTTATGCAATTACCCTTTATATGGTCAAAGAAGCACCTAAAAGGTCCATCTGGAAAGCTGAGATAAGGCCCTATGGTTCAGCTTAAATAGTTGTTGAACTGAGACATGAAGATCGGGTTGGGGAGGAAGCCATTACCTTGGGGCTTTCTGAGTAGCTAAAAGAGATTTATTCTAATACACTCTACATCAATTCTTGGACGCCTTTCTGTATTTTATAAAGGTGAAGCTTTTATAAAGCTTCATTTTCATGTAACTTCAAAGTATTTACTTGTCTTAATATGAAATACTGGATTGAAAATTGAATACAATTTTGGAGAAGGAAATATATATATGTTTATATATATTATATGTGTTTATATATATATAAAATACATACACACAACTATCTATCATCTATCTGTCATTTATCTATACTTCTTGAAAAATGACTTAACAACCTGTGAATTTCATTAAAATAGGATGAGTAGAAATGATTTTTTTAATTCAAGCAGTCTCATACTTGAGGGTTATTCTGAAGTAAAGTTTATTTTATATATTTATTTGTTCTGAATTTTCTGGGAAAATCTCTGTATCTCCAGAGGAGAGAAAAATTTGTTTAATCAATGCTGATTTTAAAAATAATCATACAAATATTGCATGCTTTTACNTAGAAGATCTGTAAATTTCAGATGGAAGTTACTATTATTTACAATTAAGTTTTCCAAAGCCTATTTCTTGTAGGATGTAGATGTAGGAATATATAAATCTAAGTAAATAGATGAATTAGAAAACCTTTTTAAATACATTTAAGAAGTATTATTTTATCAACATCACAATTTGCCTATCAGTCATTTCCCATTTCAACTCCCTCTTGTCATGCAGGCCAAGTTTCATGGGAATTGGCAGATTCCAAATCCAGAGGATAGATCTAATCCTTCTAGGCCATTCACGGAAATTCCATTTCCTCACATGTGTCTGATTTAGGGTTAAACATGAACTCCAACTGTGGTCAGTGAGATGAGATGAGAATTCGCCTTGGAGTCTTTGAAGACATGTTTCTTTTTTCTTTTTTTTCCAAGAGACTAAAAGAAGTCAAACTCTCTTTCTCCTTTGGAGGTTGCTGTCCTGGGAAATGATACCTTGAAGTACTGCAGCTATTTTGTAACTCTTAGAAGAATAAATATCCAAGGCAGATATTTGACAATAAGGATGGAAGGGTAGACAGAGGGGGAAAAAATTGGGATTCTTGATGGGATCAATAAACTTCAGATAACACCAGGAATAGAGCCTCCCTTACTTCTGACCTTTTTCATTAGTGACGAAAATAATGGTGATGGTAGTGATGATGTTCTCATTTTTCCAAGACAGTTTTAATTAAGTTTTCTGTTTTTTAATGTCAAAATATTCCTAAAAGACAATATTTTATATGCACCAACAAACTTATTTTCATTAACATGAAACCAAATTAAACAGGCTAAGAGCTCACAAAGTAAAACGAAAATAAAAGATACTCAAACATTCACTCATGATTGTTTGTTGACACTATAAATAACCCAACATTCAAACATACTCCCATCTCATACACACAACCCCGAAAGAAAAGAAGTCTAATTTTAGAATCTTCCCAAAAGCATTTAGTAATGCCAAATAATCAGTTACTTGGATGGCTTTGACATAGCAGCATTTGTATTAATGTTTTGGTATTATGTAGACAAAACAATCAGCTGATTGATTTTACTTTTTCACCAAGTGTTTTGGCATAATGAGGAATTATCTATGATAATTATAAAGTTGGTGTTGGGACCAGAATTTCAGTCTCAGTACCCAGTAGAAAACATTGATTGGGCTTATGTACTATATCTCATGTACTCCGTTAAGTGCTAAAATCAGAGAAGTGATTAAAACACAGCCCCAACCCTAACAACCTAATGCACAATTAAAAGTGTCAACACCAAGAAATTATCAAGTCTTTCTCCAAGATATGAAAAAAAGGACATGAAGTAAATATCATGCACCTACTTCAAATATAACCTGTGTTTAAGAAAAACAAAGTGGAAGAAGATTGTTTAATACAAGCAAATTATTGAATTAGATTTTCATGGCTATTATATTAGATTAAAAAGATCTATGAAGCAAAATTATATAATTCGCTATGAAGTACATTTAGAACACAAATTATTTGAGGACGTAGTAGAAAGCAATCAACAGTGTTCTACTGTGAATGATCTGGTTCATAGTGAATTATATAATTTTGCTTCATAGATTTTTTTAATCTAATATAATAGCCATGAAAATCTAATTCAATAATTTGCTTGTATTAAAAAGCACACTGTCAAAAAAGCTTATATTTTAACATTATCCTATAACATATGAGGATCCATTCTGGCTCACATGCTTTTAGTTAAAAAAGCATGAAATGTGTTTTCAAATGACGTGTCTATAGTGTGTTGGAGTTAGAAGTGTTAGACTATTTATTGTTGTGCTGTGCTGGAATTTGAAAGGGACAGCTGATAGAGATGTAATTAAATCTGGCCTGTTAAGTAATCTTATGAATTATTAAAATCCAGATCCTATTATTCCTTCTTAAATTGTTCTTTTAAACTTCTTGTTGCCACATGTGCCATCCCGCTCAAATGTTATGCAATTACCCTTTATATGGTCAAAGAAGCACCTAAAAGGTCCATCTGGAAAGCTGAGATAAGGCCCTATGGTTCAGCTTAAATAGTTGTTGAACTGAGACATGAAGATCGGGTTGGGGAGGAAGCCATTACCTTGGGGCTTTCTGAGTAGCTAAAAGAGATTTATTCTAATACACTCTACATCAATTTTTGGACGCCTTTCTGTATTTTTATAAAGGTGAAGCTTTTATAAAGCTTCATTTTCATGTAACTTCAAAGTATTTACTTGTCTTAATATGAAATACTGGATTGAAAATTGAATACAATTTTGGAGAAGGAAATATATATATGTTTATATATATTATATGTGTTTATATATATATAAAATACATACACACAACTATCTATCATCTATCTGTCATTTATCTATACTTCTTGAAAATGACTTAACAACCTGTGAATTTCATTAAAATAGGATGAGTAGAAATGATTTTTTTAATTCAAGCAGTCTCATACTTGAGGGTTATTCTGAAGTAAAGTTTATTTTATATATTTATTTGTTCTGAATTTTCTGGGAAAATCTCTGTATCTCCAGAGGAGAGAAAATTTGTTTAATCAATGCTGATTTTAAAATAATCATACAAATATTGCATGCTTTTACTCATACATAGGAGCTGGAATATTTGAACAGGCCTAGTGCAGTATTGCATACCTGTAGTTCCAGATACTCAGGAGGTTGAGTGGGAGGATTGCTTGCGCCCAGGAGTTTGAGGATACAATGAGCTATTATTGTGTCACTGCACTTAAACTGGTGTGAAGGCACGACACCATGTCTCAAAACAATTATTTTCCTTTGAACACATGGAGGTAGAGAATGGAAAAATAGAAAACAGATTGGGAAAAGTAAGTGGAGGAGAGATGGGGGAATGAACAGAAGTGGGTTAAAGGGTACACACATACAGTAAAATAGAAGAAATAAATTCAATTGGATAGCAGAGTGGAATGACCATACTTTAACAAATGTATTATACTTGAGTGATGGACAACCTAAGTATCCTGACTTGATCTACACATTACATACATGTAAAAAAATTCTTATGTAACTCAGACATTTGCACAAATAAAAAGTCATAAATATTTCATCAAAGGAATTTGCTAGGTGAATGCTATGATTGGGCTTTCATAGAACCACTGGCCCATTATTTATTTCATAATTTTGACCTATCCTTATATCTATGACATTGAATGTTTTCAAAGATAAGTTAAACATTGGCTTGTGACATGCTTACACAGAGACAGTTATGCAAACACCTTCACTCATGCTGGATTCTTAGATGCTGACAATAGATCCTCCGCCAAGGATGAGGTGGGAGATTGACAGTGCCACTGTATGAATATAGCAGCAGTTTATGAAAGTAAATTTGCTCTGAAAACAGTCTCCCATCAAAACAATTATCAATACATTAATTAAAAGCAATTTTCATTTTATTTAAGTATGGATAGTAGCAGAAACATTTCTAGGTATTCCAGAATATATGCAGATATAGGCTAATACTCATCACTATGCCTGCAGCTGGATCTAAGCACTAAAAGATCATCGATGGTTTATATGATCAGTGAAAGCAGGAAATACATTTACACTGTCACCTAGGCACAGATCTCACAAACAAATATAAATATAACAGAGTTGATTAATTTTTAAATTAAAAAACTGAATTTACACAGGTATTTATACTACTAGGCTAGAAGTCTTCAGGAATATACTACTAAATTTTCATCAATGCATCCTTTTTTTTTTTCTTTTTTTTTATTGAGGTGGACTCTGACTCTGTCACCCAAGCTGCAGTGCAGTGGCACAATCTTGGCTCACTGCCAGCTCCGCCTCCTGGGTTCGTGCCATTCTCCTGCCTCAGTCTCCTGAGTAGCTGGGACTACAGGCACGCACCACCACGCCTGGCTACTTTTTTTGTATTTTGTTTATTAGAGATGGGTTTTCACAGTGTTAGCCAGGATGGTCTCGATCTCCTGACCTCGTGATCCACCCACCTCAGCCTCCCAAAGTGCTGCAATTACAGTCGTGAGCCACCGCACCCGGCCAACGTGTAGCATTTTTTTATGACAACATCTGTCACATGGAACATTCTTTTAGTGAGTTATGCACTGCAATGGAAAGCAAGATTAAAATTTTCCACTATGTGTACATACATATGTGTGTGTGTATATATATGTTATATATACATTATATATATATAAACACACTAACACACACATATATTAAACATTTGCTATATGGTGCAAGACACTGAGCTAAGCATTGTCATGTATTATCCAATTTAATATTAACAAAAATGTCTAGGATATATATTATTACTATTTTTTAAATTTTGTATTTCAAAACTTTAGGGATACAAGTGGTTTTTGGTTACATAGATGAATTGTGTAGTAGTAAAGTCTTGGATTTTAGTGTACCTTTCACACAAGTAGTGTAACTGTACCCCAATAGGTAATTTTTTATTTCTCATTCCTCTCCTTCCCATCCCCCTTCTGAGTCTCTATCATCCATTATTCCACTCTGTATGCCTTTACACACCAACAGCTTATGCCTCCACTTGTAAATGCAAACATGTGATGTTTAGTTTTCCATTCCAGAGTGATTTCACGTAGAATAACAGCCTCCAGTTGCATCCAAGTTGCTGTAAAATATATGATATAATTCCTTTTTATGGCTGAGTAAAATATATTATTTCATTCTTTTTTATGGCTGAGTAGTAGTTTATGGTATACATATACCACATTTTCTTTATGCACTCCTCAGTTAATGGTCAGTTAGTGTGGTTCCGTATCTTTGCAATTATGAATTGTGCTGCAATAAACATAGGCATAAAGGTGTGTTTTTGATATGATATATTTTCTTTTTCCTTTGGGTTGATACCAGTAGGATTGCTGGACCAAATAGTAGATCTATTTTTAGTTCTTTGAGAAATCTCTATACTGTTTTCCACAGAGGTTGTACTAATTTACATTCCCACCAGCAGTGTATAAACATTCCCTTTTCACCACATCCATGCCAACATCTATTGGTTTTTGACTTTTTAAAAATGGCCAGTCTGGGCTGGGCACAGTGGCTCACAGCTGTAATCCCAGCACTTTGGGTGGCCGAGGCAGGCAGATCACCTGAGGTCAGGAGTTTGAGACCAGACTGGCCAACATGGTGAAACCCCCGTCTCTACTAAAAATACAGAAATTAACTGGGCGTGGTGACACTCACCTGTAATCCCAGCTACTAGGGAGGCTGAAGCTGAAGGATTACTTGAACCCAGGAGGCAGAGGTTGCACAGAGCCAAGATTGTGCCACTTCACTCCAGTCTGGGCAACAGTGTGAGAATCCATCTCAAAAAAAAAAAAAAAAAAAAAAAAAAAAAAAAAAAAAAGGCCATTCTGACTTGGATAAGGTGGTATCTCATTATGGTTTTAATTTGCATTTCTCTAATGATGAGTGGTGTTGAGTATTTTTTCATGTATTTGCTGACCTATATGTCTATTCATGTCATTTGCCCACCTTTTAGTGAGATTATTTGTTTTTTCTTGCTGATATGTTTGAGGTCCTCGTGGATTTTGGATATCAGTCCTTTGTCAGATGCATGGTTTGTAAATATTCTCTCATTCTGTAGCTTGTCTGTGTGCTGTCATGATTATTTCTTTTCCTGTTCAGAAGCATTTGGTTTAATTAGGTCTTATTTATTTATTTTTATTTTTCTTACATTTGCTTTGGGGATCTTTATCATAAATACTTCACTCAGGCCAATGCGCGAAAGAATTTTTTTCTAAATTATCTCCTAGAATTCTTATGATTTAAGGTTTTAGACTTAAGTCTTTATTGCATTTTGAGTTAATTTTTGTGTATGGTGAGAGAGATGTATCCAGTTTCATTTCTCTGCATGTGGCTATCCAATTTTCCCAACACGATTTATTGAATAGGGTGTCCCTTCCCCAATTTATGTTTTTGTTTGCTTTGTCAAAGATCAGTTGGTTGTAAGTATATGGCTTTATTTCTGGGTGCTCTATTATATTCCATTGGTCTATGTGTCTACTTTTATGCCAGTAACATGCTGTTTTGTTTACTGTAGTCTCATAGTATAAGCAAAATTGGGTAAAGTAATGCCTCCAGGTTTGTTTTTTTTGCTTAGGATTGCTTTGGTTATTCAGGCTCTTTTGGAGTTCCATGTGAATTTTAGGAATGTTTTGGCTAATTCCATGGAGAATAGCATTGGTATTTTCATAGGAATTGCATTTAATCTGTAGATTGCTTTGGGCTATATGGTCATTTTCACAATATTGATTCTTCCAATCAATGAACATAGGATGTATCTCCATTTGTCTGTGTCATCTACAATTTATTTCAGGAGTATTTTGTAGTTTTCCTTGTAGGGATCTTTCACCTCCTTGGTTAAGTATATTTCTAAGTACTTTATTATTATTATTATTATTTTTGTAGCTGTTTAAAAAAAGATATCGAGTTCTTGATTGGATTCTTAGATGGGTCATTGTTGGTGCATAGCAGTGCTACTGATTTCTGTACCTTAATTTTGTAACCTAAGACTACTAAATGTATGAATCAAATCTAGAAGCCTTTTGGAAGAGACTTTGGGGTTTTCTAGGTATAAGATTATATCAAAGACCAACAGAGATAGTTTCACTTCCTCTTTTCCAATTTGGATGCTCTGGATTTCTTTCTCTTGCCTGATTGCTCTGGCTAGGATTTCCTGATATTATCATTTTTTCAGATGAGAAATCTGGAGTCTAGATAGTTTTAAGTATTTTTTTTTTTCTGTTTTTTGTTGTTTTTTTGAGACAGAGTCTCACTGTGTTGCCTAGGCTGGAGTGCAGCTCACTGCAACCTCCACCTCCTGGGTTCAAACAATTCTCCTGCCTCAGCCTCCTAAGTAGCTGGGACTACAGGCACACACACGTGGCTAATTTTTGTATTTTTAGTAGAGACAGGGTTTCACCATATTGGCCAGACTTGTCTTGAACTCCTGACCTCATGAACCACCCACCTTGGCCTCCCAAAGTGTTGGGATTACACGGGTAAGCCACCGCATCAAGCCTTAAGTAGTTTTTACCTTACACAGCTAGCAAGTTATGAGATTATAACTCCAGGCCTACCATTAGAGAATGTTGTGTGTTTGCTGGAATATGTGAAAATTTTATTTTCTGAGTACATGTGAGGTCAATGATAAAAGACAATCATGTGATTATGTGATAATTGTTAATAAAGCTGTAGACATTTGATAACAAAGTATTTGTGATTATAATTATTATTTACTTATTTTTTTCAGTATTTTAATTTTTTTAATTGTGCTGCCACAATTTCAAAACTAAGGTGGTCTCTTTTAGTTCTACTATCTTATATCACTACTTAGAAGATCCATACTTACTTATTTTAAATTCCTGTGTGTAACTAGTCCTCATTAACATAGTATTCTCCTCACTTGTCATTCAAGTAGAAAGTCAAGCAACCTTGGTCAGGGAAAGCAAACGCTTGTTAAGTCCAACTGTCTTTATGTAGTTGAAATCATGCTGGAATAGGTCAAGTTTGAAATTGAAATTCTCAGCGTCGTATTCACTACCCAAACTGTCTCTTTTTCACCCTCATATACCATCTTTTTTTGAGAGGAAACAGAAGATTTGTGACTCAAAGACTGATGAAAGTATAATGGCCACAAAATTTGGTCTTTAAGATACAGACAGAAAGAAAGGAAGGAAGAAAATGAGGAAGAACAAAGGAAGAAAGGAAAGAAGAGAGGAAAGAAGAAGGAAGGAAGAGACGAGACTTCACACAGTATTATTTTGAGTGAGTTTTCTAATGGTAAATAAGATGTGCCTTTTGAATGAACAGACTTAGATTTTGTGGGGCCTGAAAGTCATAAAGTGTGGGTCATTTAAAAGAAAGCATGTAGAGAAGATTTATATGGGGACAGCAAAGAAATGAAAAAATCATATGACCAAATCATGACCTAAGAATGAGGACCTCTTTTTGGTTGGAGAATGAATTGGTGTCCCGAACTGGAGAATCAAGGTATCAGCTGTTGCCTGGCTATGATGGAAAAGAGCCTTATAAAAGAAGAGAGAAAAGGAAAAGGATACCTGGGGTGCCTGGAATCAATGAAAATCACAACTCCTGGAGTTGGAAAGCAGGGTGTACTCCTTCTACTTATTAAAAAAAATTAACTGTGAACAGCCTCAGGCAGGCCCTTCAGAAGGTATCTAGAAGAAGGCATTGTGATCATAGGGGATGACAGCTCTGTGTGTGGCACTGCCCCTGAAGACCTTCCAGAGGGACAAGATACAGGAGAACTTGAAGACAGTGATACGGATGATCCTGACCCTGTGTAGACCTAGGCTAATGCATGTGTCTGTGTCTTAGTTTTTAACAAAAAAAAAAGCTGAAAAAGTAAAAAATAAAATAAAATGTTTTAAAAATAGAAAAAGGTTTATAGAAAGATACAAAGAAAAAATATTTTGTGTAACTGTACAATGTGTTTGTGTTTTACATCTTATTACAAAAGAATCAAAAAGTTAAAATAAATTGAAAAGCTATAAAGTAAAAAAGTTATAGTAATCTATGGTTAATTTATTATTGAGAAAGTAATTTTTTAAATAAATTTAGTGTAACCTAAAAAAAAAAAAAAAAAAAAAAAAAAAAAAAAA